>NW_016826746.1:0-13198 GCF_001698545.2 Rhinopithecus bieti
CATTTCCTTTGTCAACCATGACCTCATTCCTTCTGGGGATGGAAATGAGTTGGGGGATTCTTTCAGAAAGGGCAGGTCTTGGGGAGTCCCTAAACGCCAGTCTAGATGAAGGCTTCCTTCTGAAGGGACCCAGCTGGGATGTCCATTAAGGAGTCTGGGTTGCTCCAGGCGTAGCAAGTGGCACGTAGTGAGTGTTTACCTGGAGGGACTCCTGAGAGTTGCCCATCGTGGGAGGCCCTGCCTGTCCTTAAAACGTAAAGTGATGTTCACGGAGTTGTTGCCTGCTTTCTTTCCTTGTGCCTCCTCACTCTGTTCTGGCAGATCCTCAGCAGGTGAAGCTTGCAGTGACCACATTGTAGCCTCACAAGCAGAGCTCTGATGGATCTGCTTTTGCCTCCATATCCTATTTTCTTTTTCTTTTCCTTTTTCTTTTTCTTCTTTTTTTTTGAGAGAGAATCTCACTTAGTCGCCCAGCCTGGAGTGCAATGGTGCGATCTCGGCTCACTGCAACCTCCACCTCCCAGGTTCAAGTAATTCTCCTGCCTCAGCCTCCCAGGCAGCTGAGACCATAGGCGCACACCACCATACCTGGCTAATTTTTGTATTTTTAGTAGAGATGAGGTTTCACCATTTTGACCAGGCTGGTCTCGAACTCCTGACCTCGTGATCCACCCGCCTTGGCCTCCCAAAGTGCTGGGATTACAGGCATGAGCCCGACTCCTATTTTCTTTAGTATAGCTAATGCCCACTGTCCCTGGTACAAACAGACAAACAGTCACTTGGCCAGGTATACAGTAGCTACCTGGGCTACCTGTGTGTTGTTCTATTTTTTTTTTTTTTTTGAAATGGAGTTTCACCGTGTCACCCAGGCTGGAGTGCAGTGGTGCAATCTCACCTCACTGCAATCTCTGCTGCCTGGGTTCAAGCAATTCGTGTGCCTCAGCCTACTGAGTAGCTGGGACTAAAGGTGTGTGCCACCTCACCTGGCTAATTTTTGTATTTTTGGTAGAGTCAGGGTTTCACCATGTTGGTCAGTCTGGTTTCAAACTCCTGACCTCAGGTGATCCGCCCACCTCGACCTCCCAAAGTGCTGGGATTACAGGCGTGAGCCACCACCCCCAGCCGTGTGCATTGTTCTTTATGTGGCTCCGCCAGCCTCTCTTGCCTGTTAGAATGGCTCCTTAGCCACTCTTTCCTCAGCTACCACTCCTGACTTACCCTTGCTGCTCTCTGGCTGTTAACGTCTCCCTTACCGATAAGCAGATCTCCATACCTGAGCAGTGCCTGGGACTGCAAGCGTCTGTTCCCTGTGCTCAGGGTATGCATAAACAAATGGATGAGAAGCCTCTGTTTTGGTTTCTCCAGCCCAAGAGTTTTTGTTTTGTGAGCTCTCTTGTTAAACATAGTGGTCATCAGCAGTTCCTCAGCTTCTCTCTGATTTCTCCCATTCTTTTTGTGCACCGGGTTGTGGAGGAACCCGAGTGCAGGACAACAGCCTGCCTATTCTGTCTGGCTCATCTTTTCAGTTGACTTATACTCTTCCTGCTGTGGTCTGGCTTCTGCCACTTACTGCCCTGCTGTCTGTCTCACTGAGCTTCGGTCCCCTGCCCTGGATTGAGCATGTCCTCTGTCTGCAGGGCAGAGATGACATGGAATGGGAAACAACTGTTGGGTCTCACCAGAGACCCAGGGAAAGGGGTCACCTGCTCTGTGCCCTCCTTTGGGGAGGAACTGTGTGTTTGAGTTCCCAGGGGACTTTACACTTTGTCACTTCTCAGTGGCTTTATGTTCCTGAAGGAATGAGGTTTTATCATGTAGTGTGATTGAATCCAGAGCATATTAAGTTGATAATCCGGATCGTTCTCTCCACAGCTTTTCTCAAGTAAGGGGTTGCTTCTTGGGCTTCTCTCACTGATGTGTTCCAGCACAGCACAGTCAACAATTCAAGGGCTTGTTGGCCCTCCCTTTTAAGGCAGTCTCTTGGGAGACTGGGGTTGGATTTTCTGCTATAAACTGATTAGCGTTTAGCCTGGGGTGTGGAGGTCACCTTCTAATTCTGGCTCTTTTTTTTTTTTTTTTTTTTTTGTTTGAGACGGAGTCTGGCTCTGTCGCCCAGGCTGGAGTGCGGTGGCCGGATCTCAGCTCACTGCAAGCTCCGCCTCCCAGGTTCATGCCATTCTCCTGCCTCCGCCTCCCAAGTAGCTGGGACTACAGGCCCCGCCTCGTTGCCCGGCTAGTTTTTTGTATTCTTTAGTAGAGACGGGGTTTCACCGTATTAGCCAGGATGGTCTCGATCTCCTGACCTTGTGATCCGCCCGTCTCGGCCTCCCAAAGTGCTGGGATTACAGGCTTGAGCCACCGCGCCTGGCCTAATTCTGGCTCTTAAGGGAAGGAGTGTAGGAGCCAAGTTCCTTAGTTGAGAGTGTTGGGAACAGGAGGATCCTTAAATAACAGATGCTCAGAGCCACAGGCAGCCAGGCACCAGGGCAGCAAGTGGCCTGGATCATTTGCACAGTGCTCGCAAGTTCAAGGCGTCTCGGTTAGAGGAGGTGCAGCCTGCTCTGACCAGTCAGGTCCTGGGAATAATTGTCTTTGCACCTGAATTACGGCCTGGTATTGTAAGCAAGTATAGATGTAACTGCCGTTCTACTTTTTGTAGGATATGGAACTTGGAACTCTGGAACAAATAGAGGCAAGTGTCATTCCTGCGATCGCTGTCCTGTCCCTTGGGGTTGTTCTGGCTATGTTTCTCAGCTGCTGCCCTGCTTGACCAAGGTTGGGAGTGGGGAGGGGGCATGTTTCTGGGGTTACCTACTCCTTAACAGGAGGCCTTCATCAGAATGGCCAGGGCCCATCCAGCCTCAGTGGCTAGTGTCTTCTCTCTCTGTGACAGAAGATACCCTTGTATCTGTGTTTGTCTCTGTCTCTGTCTGCCTGCCCCCACCATCTGTTTGTCTCTGTCTCCCTCACTGCAGGCTACGAGGGCTATGGCTATGGCTATGGCTATGGCCAGGATAACACCACCAACTATGGGTATGGTATGGCCACTTCACACTCTTGGGAAATGCCTAGCTCTGACACAAATGCAAACACTAGTGCCTCGGGTAGCGCCAGTGCCGATTCCGTTTTATCCAGAATTAACCAGCGCTTAGATATGGTGCCGCATTTGGAGACAGACATGATGCAAGGAGGCGTGTACGGCTCAGGTGGAGAAAGGTGAGTGGACACCTGCCTAGGGTCTGAGGCTCTGCAGGGGTGACTCCTGCCTGCTGCCCACTGTGTCTTCCTTTCTGAGTGCACCTCTGTGTCTGCTTCCTCCCCGCTGCTTGGTGCTGCTGTGGCTCCCAGCGGGGTCCGTTGCACTTCCCGTCTCTGACTTGTGTCTCCTCTCACCCACCCTCAACCCCTGCCATACTACCTAGTGGTCAGCCTTTCCCCAGCTTGGAGTGGGAGGAACAAGCCCAGATTGGGCTGCCTTCACTGTGCCCTCAAAAACAGTGTTTAGTTGCCCCTCCCTCCAAGGACAGCCATTTGGAATTCTCTCGAGACTTTGCCTCCTGTGTGGTGTCAGGGCAGGACAGATGGAGTTTGGTGTGAAGGGTGGGATGAGCGTTTGGGGCTGATCACTGTGAGCTGGGCCACCCCCACGTAAGGGTCGGGGCAGGTGTGGGCATTTCCTGGTTACTCTCCTCTGCCTTACAAACATGTACCTGATGGAAGCACTCCTGTGAGGAACTGCTGCTGTCCTCATTTTGCAGGTGGGGATACAGAAGTTCAGGCAGGTCATACCCCGAAGGCACGCAGCAAGTACGTGGTGGGGCTGGGCCTTGCCTACCAGATCTGCCCTACTCCAGAGCATCATGCTGTGGGCGTTTGTCATTAACTGAACTATACTTGGCCCAGGAGTGCTTGTGCCCAGTGCGAGGCTTCGGTGAGGAGGGCGGGTGTATCTTTAGCACGGGATAGAGTGGAGCTCCAGCTAACAGATGATTGAGAGCCAAGAGTAAGGAGTCGCCTGGCTGAGCACTGGTAGGGCCGAGTGAGGCCCCAGGGCTGTGGTGGCAGAGTGTGGGACACGCACAAGGGGTCTTGATGCCATGGGCTCTGTAACTCCTGGCCCAACAGCTGCAGCACTCAGAGCTGAGGGCTTGGCATGTGAGGCTTGGACTTGCATTGCTGCTGTGCACCTTCTTATCACAGCCTGGAGCCTGGGATGGGGGTAAGCAGAGCAGTGGCAGCACCAACTGCTGCTCTTAGAGCTGCCGGTGCCTGTTGGTGGCCCAGGTTTAGGGAAGAGTGTGCAAGGGGAGCCCTTGTGCCTGTGAGGTGTGTGGGGTCCAGGCCTGTGGGGGTGTAGGCTTCAGGCTGCAGTCATGGTTAAAAGAGCTCTCTGTGGTGCCCTCTGTGTCCTGGGAGGAGGTCTGGCCTGCCTTCCCAGTTGCAATATAGGGTATGTAGAGTTTGGTGTCTGGCTCTAGGCTCCAGGGTCATGTAATACAGCTCTTTTTCTTGTCCCTGGGCAAGCTCTCAGTGTCTTTCCTGGGAAATACTCCCCCTTTTGTCTTAGTTGTTTTGGTAATGAGGGACTTTGCAGAGTTTGAAGGTTCCCCAGCCATGAGGGACAACAACAGTGTTTCCCATGGGTATCATCAGCCTCACTGGCTGCGCATTCGTTGTGCTGGACCTGCCTGCAGCCTGCAGGGTGCTGGGGTGCTCAGCCTTGCCCCATGAGGAGCAGCCTTGGACGTTGCGACTCCCACAGATGGTGCACATGTTCCCGAAGGGCTGTGGAGCAGCTCTGCCCCTCGTTGAGACTCACTGGACTAGAGCCTCCACCCCAGTTGTCGGTCCTCCTTAGGGTCCCCAAGCCAGTATGTGGCTACATTCAAGTTTGGGGCAGTGGTGCCCCTACATCAGCTGAGAGGCTGGAACTTTTTAATTGGCATTTCTGAACATTGAGCCCCCCACCAGGGCAGGGTGGGTGCTGGACTGGGAGATTGTGGGGAGGGCAAGAGCAGTCACCTGGAGGTGAGGGATCCTGAGGGACTCCACCTGATACTCACTCCATGCCTCTGCAGGTATGACTCCTATGAGTCCTGTGACTCAAGGGCCGTCCTGAGTGAGCGCGACCTGTACCGGTCGGGCTATGACTACAGCGAGCTTGACCCCGAGATGGAAATGGCCTATGAGGGCCAATATGATGCCTACCGCGACCAGTTCCGCATGCGTGGCAACGACACCTTCGGTCCCAGGGCGCAGGGCTGGGCCCGGGATGCCCGGAGCGGCCGGCCGATGGCCTCAGGCTATGGGCGCATGTGGGAAGACCCCATGGGGGCCCGGGGCCAGTGCATGTCTGGTGCCTCTCGGCTGCCCTCCCTCTTCTCCCAGAACATCATCCCCGAGTATGGCATGTTCCAGGGCATGCGAGGTGGGGGCGCCTTCCCAGGCAGCTCCCGCTTTGGCTTCGGGTTTGGCAATGGCATGAAGCAGATGAGGCGGACCTGGAAGACTTGGACCACAGCCGACTTCCGGGTGAGTGGAGGTGGCCTTCCCCTCTGGGAAGCTTAGTTCCCAGTGGGGCAGAGCTAAGGGCCGGGAGCCATGCACCCTGACACAGCTTCCCCCACTTATGACCCAGACCAAGAAGAAGAAGAGAAAACAGGGCGGCAGTCCTGATGAGCCGGATAGCAAAGCCACCCGCACGGACTGCTCGGACAACAGTGACTCAGACAATGGTGAGCTAGCTGGGTGGTACTGGGCGTCTACCCTCTGCCTCCGGGGGCTCCTGGGCTGAGCTTTACCTTCTTTTCCCTTTCAGATGAGGGCACTGAGGGGGAAGCCACAGAGGGCCTTGAAGGCACCGAGGCTGTGGAGAAGGGCTCCAGAGTGGTAAGTGGCTCTGGCTGGGTATTTTCTATCTGCAGGAGGGGCAAGCTGGCCTGAAGAGTGGTGCTCTCCCTGGGGGCCAGAGGCAGTGCTGTGTCAGCTCTGTGTGCATGGTGACCAGCATGGGGAGGCAATGTGGTCTGGCAGAAAGCACAGGCTGCCTAGCTGGAGGCACAGTTTCCTTGTTGAAAAATGGGACCAGCCCCATGTGCACCAGGTAGTGAGAGGATGTGAGGTTTCTGGCACGTAGCCGGGCCTTGTCATTTAAAGCCATTGTAAATAACTGGGCTACTCTGGGCCACCCTGCTTATGGGATAGCCCTGCTCTGTCTATGGAGCAAGCAGCTGTTTTACTATATACCGTTGCTCTAATAAACTTGGTTACTTTAAAAAAAAAAAAAAACTTGTTTTAAAGTTGGAATTTGAAATTGTTAGGACGGAGAGGACGAGGAGGGAAAAGAGGATGGGAGAGAAGAAGGCAAAGAGGATTCAGAGAAGGGTGAGTTTTCCTGGGGTGCCTGGTGCTAGGGTGGCTCTTCCAGGGGCTCACAGTGGGAGGGACCCAGCTGAGGGCAGGGTTGTGGAAGACATGCGGCCAGTTGGGGACCTCCCTTGTGGGCCCAGGTGTGTGCTGGCAGTGGGCTTTCTTTTGCCACCTCCACCCCCTTCCCACTCTTCCTCCTCCTTCCCAGGCGGAGGCTGTGGATGGTGGTGACCCCTGCTGAGCACATTGGTTTTGCCTTTAGATGGGGGCAGCGAGTAAAAGTGTGGGGTACCCCAGGCACACCCCCTGCCCTCGGTCCCTCAGTAACGCGCAGTTCCGAGTCCTCAGTGGCTGGTGTCCGATCTGGGACCCTCGGTGCAGTTTTTACGGCTCTGGTGTGCGTGTCCTCTCCCTTAGCGCCTCTCCAGCCCCTGTTTGGGATTCCGTGTCCCCCCACCTGAGTGATGAGCGCCAGCAGGTACCTAACAGCAAATCCAGCGTCAGCCCACTGTTGCCGCGGTGCCCGGTTGGGGGTGGGCAGGGCCATGTGAGCAGCCTCCCTGCATCCCACCACCTGGCCCCTATGAACATATGCCAGTGTCCCCACCAAGATACCCCCTCTTTGCTTTCCAGCCTCCTCCTGGCCCACTGCACAGAGAGCATGGGTATCCTGGAGAGTGGACAGGTCAGCACCTGGCCGCCACTCCTTGGGGCCTAGACCAAACCCACTCCCTGCACAGCCCAGGATACCCAGCCCTGCTCATGGCCAGAGGCCTTGCTTGGACAGCTATTCTCGATGGATCCGCTGGAGTGGACAGCGGGTGATTCAGCCAGAGGCCACAGGGCCTGCCCTGTCCTGGCAGAGCCAAATTGGTGACAGTGCCCATCTGCTCCCACAGGGGCCCTGACCACTCAGGATGAGAATGGCCAGACCAAGCGCAAGTTACAGGCAGGCAAGAAGAGTCAGGACAAGCAGAAAAAGCGGCAGCGAGACCGCATGGTGGAAAGGTAACCGGCTTCCCTCCACCCCTCTGCCTCTGCCTCGCTGTGGGGCTGCCGCCAGGAGAGCAGGGCCATAGCTCTGCCAGCTCGCCGCCCTCTGGCCTCCCCTGGGAGCCGCCACCTGCTCGGCCGTGCATGGACCCTGCTTCCCGCCAGGCCCAGCTCCCAAGGCCTGACTCATCCCCTGCCCCTCTGCGGCCGCCTGGCGACCGCTGGCGTCTGTGGGCCGAGACCTGACACCGCTCGGCACCGTTGCTCAGAAGCTCCGGCGCTAGGTCACTCGGCGCACGAACCCCAAGGTGCACTGGGGGCCTGATGCCCCTGAGGGAGGGGGCCAGCTCATCAGAGACTCAAGGTCCAAGGCGCCTGTGCCGCCCCAGCTAGCTGCCAAGAGGCCACCGCCGTGCCCAGGAGAGATGGCAGCACCTGTGGGCTGTGGCAGCCTCGGGCCTGCCCTCTGCCCTGCCCGCCGGCCCTGTCAGGCCGGGCCTGTATGCGGCTGAGCCCTTCACGCCCCTTGGTCGGGTCTGTCTGCCCTCAGGGCTCCCGCACTGGCGCTTGCCTCCTCCGCCTCAGACTCTTGCTCTTGCTGGACCTTCCTCAGCCTCGCCGGCGCCCGGCCCCTGGGCTCTCCAGACAAAGCTGACCCCGTGGCCCAGATAAGGACGTCCGGCAGAGGTAGGGACCCGCCCCGAGGTCTCGGTGGCGGCTGGCCTCCTCCGCCCCTTGCCACGGCGGCCTGCTCCGGCCCAGGCCCCAGACCCCGGGCTTCTACTGTGGACACCAGGCCCAGACAGAGCACCTCGCCCAGGTGACTCCAGGCTGCCCTCTGGCAGGCCGGGCGGGCGCCCTCCTTCCAGCTCAGACTGGTCTCTTCTTGGAAGAGGAAGATGAGGCAGCAGGTGCCCAGGCCTGCTGCCTCCCATCCCTCCCGACACCACCCCCAAGCATTCTGAGCAGAGGATGGGCTGGGCCTTTGAGTCCCCCAGATCCCAGAAGGAAGATGCAGCACCTTTTCGGGCCCTGCCTCGGGACTGCGTACTCCACTCTGCACCTCAGGGCCACCTGGCTCACGCCAGGGCATCCTTCCTTCCGGTCCCCACCTGGGCCAAGTGCACACGCTCCTGCCCAGCCTTGGTAGCGAGGCCCTCCAGCAACTTTCCAGCGACTCGTTGCCTGTTGCAGCAGCTGCTGTCTCAGGCTTCAGCCTCCTGCCTGTGGGAAGGAAGAGCTCCTCCCCTGTCCCCTACGTTGCAGTAACTGCAGCCTGCAGACTTTCTGGCCCTTTCTACTCCCAACCCCACTGGTCCCAGCCTGTACCTCTGCTGGGACCGTACTTCAGAGGCCCATGAGCAAGGCCTGTTTCAGGGCTTGTGTCTGGGTTGGGTGAGGCGGCAGCACTATCCCCTGGGACACTTGCAGCCTCAGCCCCGCGTTTCCTTCCTGTGGCAGGATCCAGTTTGTGTGTTCTCTCTGCAAATACCGGACCTTCTATGAGGATGAGATGGCCAGCCATCTTGACAGCAAGTTCCACAAGGAACACTTTAAGTACGTAGGCACCAAGCTCCCTAAGCAAACGGCTGACTTTCTGCAGGTGAGCCTTGGAGTAACACAGCCACTCTTAGTTTCTTGTACCCCTGAGAACATAAGGCGGCCCACATGAACTTTCATATTCCTTGCAGGAGTACGTCACCAACAAGACCAAGAAGACAGAGGAGCTCCGAAAAACTGTGGAGGACCTTGATGGCCTCATCCAGCAAATCTACAGAGACCAGGATCTGACCCAGGGTGAGGAGATTTCCAGCCTGCTCCCACCAGGCGAGGCCTCAGCCTGCCCTCCTGATTCCCGGTGCAGGGTCAGGACACCCTTCTGTTCTCCCAGGGAAGGTCAGGAGAACAGCCTCGGCTCAGGCCCAGGTGGAAGTGGCAGGGCAAGTTGAGGAGGAGCTGGTGTGGTTTTTTTCCCTCAAACACCTGGGTCCATGTTAGGCACCTGGGCCCAGTGGTGACTCCCTCCTCCCCACTACAGAAATTGCCATGGAGCATTTTGTGAAGAAGGTGGAGGCAGCCCATTGTGCAGCCTGCGACCTCTTCATTCCCATGCAGTTTGGGATCATCCAGAAGCACCTGAAGACCATGGATCACAACCGGAACCGCAGGGTGAGTGGCCACAGTGCTCTCCCTCTGTCCTGTGGGTAGATTGAGGCCTCTGGGGAGGTTGTGCAGTTAGAACCTCTGTCTGCCCCTGAGGGACTGCAGTGGAGGCAGGAGGAAGTGAATGACATTTCCAGCCCAGTGCAGGCAGCACGGCTACGGAGAGAGGGGTGGGAGATGGGGACTCTACCTGGGAGAAGGTGACATATTCTTTGGGATATGGGAGCCTCTATGTTCATAGGGCCAGCGCCAGATTAGGTTCAGAAACCAGATGGAGATGATGCAGTGCAAGTGTTGCTGGAGGAGGGGGTTGGGCTTGAGGCTCAGGAGAGCTGTGCTGAGAGGCCTGGGCTTGTTGCTCTAGGCAGTCAAGTTTCAAGTACGGGATTAACAGGATTAGAGTTGGTGTTGAACTAGAGACTTCAGGCCTGCACCTGGGTGGGGTGGTGGGGGCCAAGGAGGAGCTGCTGCAGTCTCCAGACGAGAGGGGACCCCACCTTGGGAGTGAAGGGGAGAAGAGCAGTTGAAGGAAGGGAGCCGGAGGCTGGCATGTGGGAGTGAGCAGGAGCCTGGGGTGACTCTGGTTTCTGACTTGGGGAACTGGGAGGACAGTGGTGCTGCTGAGATTGTCAGGGAGCAGTGGGCAAGTGTGTTGTGGGGCATGGAGAACATAAGGCAAGAGAATGAGCAAATTCTGTCTCATTTTCCAGCATAGCTCCAGTGCCTAGCACAGAGGCCAAAGTAGGTCTATTTTGATTGAATGGATAACATGCTGGGTTGGAGGTGGGGGTGAAGGGGCTGTGTATCAGCGGACAGCAAAGAGGCCCAGGACCAGGTCTGGGCCAAAGAGGTGCTTGGCTGTCTTCACCCTGGAGGAGGGTGGTGGGGTTTATGAACAGATGTTAGCATCCAGCGTGAGCATGGGAAGCAGCATTTCTCCACCATTTCCCATGCTCATCACAATGCCCCTCTGGTCTTTTTCGATAGGATGATTCTGAATGGTGGACAGTGTCAGGGGTCTCTCTGGCTTGGGTGGTTGCAGAGACTCAGGATTGGGAAATGCCACCAAGAGTTCTGGGAAGAAAAGGAAAGTGTGAATTGGCTTTGGCAACAGAGAAGCTTTAGGGAACTTGCCAAAAACATTCTTATGCTAGGAACTTGTAGGGGTTAGAAGACTGCAGAGTCTGGAAACTATATGTCATTAATAAAAGTTGGAAAATCCGGCCGGGTGTGGTGGCTCACATGTGTAATCCCAGCACTTTGGGATGCCAAGGTGGACAGATCACGAGGTCAAGAGATGGAGACATTCCTAGCCAACATGGCGAAACCCTGTCTGTACTAAAAATATAAAAATTAGCTGGACGTGATGGCGGGCAACTGTAATCCTAGCTACTCGGGAGGCTGAGGCAGAAGAATTGCTTGAACCCAGGAGGCAGAGGTTGCAGTGAGCCGAGATTGTGCCAGTGCACTCTAGCCTGGCGACAGAGTGAGACTCATCACAAAAAAAAGAAAAAAAAAAAAAAACGCTGGATGCAGTAGCTTATACCTGTAATCTCAGCACTTTGGGAGGCCGAGGTGGGCAGATCACGAGGTCAGGAGATCAAGACCATCCTGGCTAACACAGTGAAACCCTGTCTCTACTGAAAATACAAAGAATTAGCTGGGCGTGGTGGCGGGCGCCTATAGTCTCAGCTACTCGGGAGGCTGAGTTGGGAGAATGGTGTGAACCCGGGAGACAGAGCTTCCAGTAAGCCGAGATCGCGCCACTGCACTTCAGCCTGGGAGACAGAGCAAGACTCTTGTCTCAAAAAAAAAAAAAAAAGTTGGAAAATACAGGGCAGGTGGTAGCAAAGTATAAGCTCAAAATTGATCCTAGGGCCAGGCGCGGTGGCTCACGCCTGTACCCAGCACTTTGGGAGGCCGAGGCGGGTGGATCATGAGGTCAGGAGATCCAGACCATCTTGGCTAACACAGTGAAACCCCGTCTCTACTAAAAATACAAAAAATTAGCCGGGCATAGTGGCGGGCTCCTGTAATCCCAGCTACGCAGGAGGCTGAGGCAGGAGAATGGCGTGAACCCGGGAGGCGGAGCTTCCTGTGAGCCGAGATGGCACCACTGCACTCCAGCCTGGGTGACAGAGCGAGACTCTGTCTCAAAAAATAAATAAATAAAATAAAACATAAAATAATATTAGTTCTAATAGTTTTTAGTGGATTTCTTTTTTGTTGTTGTTTTGTTTTTGTTTTTTTGAGACAGAGTCTCGCTCTGTCGCCCAGGCTGGAGTGCGTGATCTCGGCTCACTGCAAGCTTCGCCTCCCGGGTTCACGCCATTCTCCTGCCTCAGCCTCCCGAGTAGCTGGGACTACAGGCGCCCGCCACCTCGCCCGGCTAGTTTTTTGTATATTTAGTAGAGACGGGGTTTCACTTTGTTAGCCAGGATGGTCTCAATCTCCTGCTGGTGATCAGCCCGCCTCGGCCTCCCAAAGTGCTGGGATTACAGGTGTAAGCCACCGCGACCAACCTAGTTTTTAGTGGATTTCTTAGGGGTTTCTTTGTACAACATCATTCATCTGCAAATAGAGTTCATTTTACTTCTCCTTTCCAATCTAGATTCATTTTATTTCTTTTTCTTACCTAATTGCCCTAGTTAGAACCTCCAATACAGTATTGAAAAGAAGTGGTGAAAATGGATGTCCTTGTCTTCTTTCTGATCTTACAGGGAAAGCACTAATCTTTACCATTAAGTGTGATGTCAGCTGTGGGTTTTTCATAGGTGCCTTTGACTGAGTTGAGGAAGTTCCATTCTAGTCCTGTTTTATTAAGTGTTTTATCTTAAAATGGTATTGGACTTTGTCAGATGCTTTTTCTGCCTCTGTTGAGGTGATCATGTGACTTTTGTCTCTAATTCTGTTGTTAACAGTATGTTACATTCTTTTATTTGGATATAAAACTTCTTGCATCCCTGGGATATATCCTGCTTGGTCATAGTGTGTAATTATGTTTATATATTAGATTGGTTTTGCTGGCATTTTGTTGAGAATTTTTGCATCTATATTCATGAAAGACTATTGTCTGTAGTGTTTTGGTGACATGGTTTAGGTATCAGGTTAATTAATACTGGCCTCATACAGTTAGTTGTCAATTTTCTTCCTCTTTTGGTTTCTTGGAAGAGTTTGTGAAGAACTGGCATACTAGTATTAATTCTTCAAGTGCTGCCTGGCTTTTCTTTAACTACCTTTTTTTTTTTTGAAACAGGGTCTCACTCTGTCGCCTAGGCTGGAGTGCAGTGGTGTGATCTGGGCTCACTGCAACCTCCACCTCTCGGGCTCAGGTGACCCTCGCACCTCAGCATCTCAAGTAGCTGGGACTAAAGGCATGTGCGTCATCATGCCCAGCTAGTTTTGGTAGTTTTTTGTAGAGACATGATTTTGTCATGTTACCTAGGCTGGTATCAAATTCCTGGACTCAAGTGACAAGCGATCTGCCTGCCTTGGCCTCCCAAAGTGCTGGGATTATAGGCATGAGCCACTGTGCCCAGCCTGTTTTTTTATATATTTTAATATTATTATTTAGTTTTTTAATATTATTAATATAGCTTTTTTATATTATTAATAATTCAGTTTCCACGTGTTATAGGGTATATTCGGATATTCTGGGGTGTTTTTTTTTTTT
>NW_016826746.1:13307-39161 GCF_001698545.2 Rhinopithecus bieti
TTTTTTTTTTTTGAAACAGGGTCTCACTCTGTCGCCTAGGCTGGAGTGCAGTGGTGTGATCTGGGCTCACTGCAACCTCCACCTCTCGGGCTCAGGTGACCCTCGCACCTCAGCATCTCAAGTAGCTGGGACTAAAGGCATGTGCGTCATCATGCCCAGCTAGTTTTGGTAGTTTTTTGTAGAGACATGATTTTGTCATGTTACCTAGGCTGGTATCAAATTTCTGGACTCAAGTGACAAGCGATCTGCCTGCCTTGGCCTCCCAAAGTGCTGGGATTATAGGCATGAGCCACTGTGCCCAGCCTGTTTTTTTATATATTTTTAATATTATTATTTAGTTTTTTAATATTATTAATATAGCTTTTTTATATTATTAATAATTCAGTTTCCACGTGTTATAGGGTATATTCGGATATTCTGGGGTGTTTTTTTTTTTGAGACAGAGTCTCGCTCTGTCCCCCAGGCTGGAGTGCAGTGGCTCGATCTCGGCTCACTGCAAGCTCCGCCTCCTGGGTTCACGCCATTCTCCTGCCTCAGCCTCCTGAGCAGGTGGGACTACAGGCGCCCACCACCGCACCTGGCTAATTTTTTGTATTTTTAGTAGAGACAGGGTTTCACCGTGGTCTCGATCTCCTGACCTTGTGATCCGCCTGCCTCAGCCTCCCAAAGTGCTGGAGTACTGGGATTACAGGCGTGAGCCACCGCACCCGGCCTGGGGTTTTTTAAATAGTCATTTTTAGTAATTTGTGTCTGTCTAGAAACTTCCCTTTTTTGATTTGAAAAAAAAATAGAGACAGGGTCTCGCCACTACAGGCATGAGTCACCACACCCCGCTGAGAAGTCAGCTTTTAAACTAATATTGGGGTTTCCTCATGATGATTTGTTTTTGTCTTGCTGCTTTCAAGATTTTTCCCTTGTCTTTGACTCTTGGCACCTTTATTATGTCTTTGTGCATCTCTCTGTGTTTATTCTACATAGAGTTTGTTGGACTGCCCTTTTTTTCTTTCTTTCTTTCTTTTTTTCTGAGACGGAGTCTTCCTCTGTCGCCAGGCTGGAGTGCAATGGCACAATCTCGGCTCACTGCAACCTCCACCTCCCAGGTTCAAGTGATTCCCCTGCCTCTGCCTCCTAAGTAGCTGGGATTACAGGCGCATACCACCATGCCCTGCTAATTTTTTGTATTTTAGTAGAGATGGGGTTTCACCATCTTGGCCAGGATGGTGTCAATGTCCTAACCTCGTGATCTGCCCACCTCAGCCTCCCAAAGTGCTGGGATTACAGGCGTGAGCCAGTACCCCTGGCCTAAGCTGCTTTGATGTATAGATTACAGTTTTCATCAGCCTTCCGAAGCTTTCAGCCATTGTTTCTTCAAGTATTTTGTTTTCCTACTCCTTTCTCTTTTTCCTCTTCTGATGCTCATTACCCATATGTTGGATCACTTAATAGTGTGCCATGGTTGTCTGAGACTCTGTTCATTTTCCTCACCTTTTCTCTTTGTTCTGCAGATTGTATAATCTCTTTCAATCCACAAGTTCACTAGTTCTTTTTCTTTTTGATCCACCCACCTCGACCTCCCAAAGTGCTGGGATTACAGGCGTGAACCACCGTGCTCAGCCAAGTTCACTAATTCTTTTTTTTAATTTTTTTATTTTTTTAATTTTTTTTTGAGACGGAGTCTAGCTCTGTCGCCCAGGCTGGATTGGAGTGCAGTGGCGCGATCTCGGCTCACTGCAAGCTCTGCCTCCAGAGTTCACGCCATTTTCCTGCATCAGCCTCCGAAGTAGCTGGGACTACAGGCGCCCGCCAGCACACCCGGCTAATTTTTTGTATTTTTAGTAGAGATAGGGTTTCACCGTGTTAGCCAGGATGGTCTCAATCCCCTGACCTCGCCCACCTCGGCCTCCCAAAGTGCTGGGATTACAGGCATGAGCCACCGCACTCGGCCAAAGTTCACTAATCCTTAAATTCAAATCTGTTGAGTCCTTCAAATGGATTTTTGGTGTCCATTATTGTACTTTTCAGCTCTAAGATTTAATATGTTGTTATTATAATTTCTATCTCTGTGTTTGAATTGTTTCATGAGACAGTGTCATCATACCTTCTACTTGAGTTTTCTTTAAACATATTGATTATTGCTACTTTGAAGTCTTTGTTGAAGTTGACATCTGGTCACTGTCACAGGAAGTTTCTGTTTTCTGCTTTTTTATCTGTGCCTGGGTCAGAATTTCCTTTGGATGTCTCATAATTTTTCACTAATTTTTTTTTTTTTTTTTTTTTTTGCGATGGAGTCTTGCTTTGTTGCCCAGGCTGGAGTGCAGTAGTGCGATCTTGGCTTACTGCAACCTCCACCTCTCAAGTTCAAGCAATTCTCCTGCCTTAGCCTCCCAAGTAGCTGGGATTATAGGCATGTGCTACCATGCCCGGCTAATTTTTGTATTCTTAGTAGAGACGGGGTTCCACCATGTTGGTCAGGCTGGTCTCGAACTCTTGACTTTGTGAGCCACCCACCTCAGCCTCCCAAAGTGCTGGGATTACTGGCGTCAGCCACTACGCCAGGCCCAACAGGAATGGTTTTTGAGGTTGTTGTTTTGAGATTTATTCTGAACCCAGGGAGTCTGTTCTTAGCTATTTTACTAGTAGTCCTGGTCCTCTCTGGTAACCTAGTTGGCCTATGGGTTAGCTAATGTCACTATCAAATCTAGCAGTCTTTCTTTTTTATGGCTGTGTAGTTGGGGCGGGGGGAGAACAAATGTATCAGTGTTTAACCCCAGTAAATACTCAGAAAGAAAAATGTCCTTTTAACTTTTTTTCTCCCTAGCTTCCTTTGTTTTTGAGTCTTGTACTTTCCAACACTCTTGCCAGTGAAGTCAGTTCCTTTGAGATTGGGAGTTTACTGATTTAAGGCCCTGCTCTTACTCTGGGCAGAATCTCTAAGCCGAGGTTCTGTGAATGGAGACAATGGAGTACCTCTCTCTGAGTGACTCTGCCACTTTAGGAGAGACATGGGAGGAGGTACAGTGGGCTGTAGGCCTCCAGTCTTGGTTTGCCTTTTCTGGCATAGGACCTCCACTTTCTGAACAAACCATGGGTATGTGAGCCCTCATATTCTTAGTGTGCCATGCCCAGGGTCAAGCCTCCATTCCACGTGTGTGTGGCTGGGTAGAAGATAGGAACCGTTCCCTCTCAGCTATACTTGTCCAGAACTTCGTCTCAGCAACAGGTAGCTGAGGGCGGGATGAGAGATACTGACACCCAGCTGGGTATAGTGGCTCATGCCTGTAATCCCAGCACTTTGGGAGGCCAAGGTGGGCAGATCACCTGAGGTCAGGAGTTCAAGACCAGCCTGGACAACATCGTGAAACCCCATCTCTGCTAAAAATACAAAAATTAGCTGGGCTTGGTGGCAGGCACTTGTAATCCCAGCTACTCGGAAGGCTGAGGCAGGAGAATTGCTTGAACCTGGAAAGTAGAGGTTGCAGTGAGCCGAGATCACACCATTGCACTCCAGCTTGGGCAACCAAGAGTGCAACTCCATCTCAAAAAAAAAAAAAAAAACCGATGCTGACATTCTGTTCCTCCTGGGAAGATATCATACCCCTCAACTGAGATGAGCCAGGTAGATGCGGGGAGACCTGTCTTCTTGACTGTACTGTCTGGAGTGGAGTTTCCATCACATTAAACTGGGGGAGGCAGGAATGCAATAGGTTGTATTTCAGACATCACAACTCTTCATTCTTCTTACTGAGTTTTAGTAGCTTTTCCTCGTTAAATCTTTCTCATTTGCTATATGTCCTTAGGAATATTTTCAGAGACTTTAAATGGTTGTTTTTTAATACTTTTCATTAGTTTCACTAGGTAGTAGTTCCAGGGAACTCCTCAGACTGCTATGCTAGAAGTCTGTCCTCTCAAATTAATATTTAGGAAGCTTCTTAAACCTTAATTCCAAAACACTGATAAAGATGATACCAAAATGAAACTGTAGATTAGTTAGATTAGTTTACTATTATTAAAGATACGAAAGTAGGCTGGATATAGTGACTTACACCTGTAATCCCAGCACTTTGGGAGACTGAGGTGGAGGATCATTTGAGCTCAGGAGTTCGAGACCAGCCTGAGCAATATAGTGAGACCCTGGGTCTATAAAATTAAAAATAAAAAAATTAGCCAGGTACTGGGGCATGTAGTCCCAGCTACTTGGGAGGCTGAGATGGGAGGATCGCCTGAGCCCAGGAGGTTGAGGCTGCAATGAGCTGTGCATGCCACTGCATTCCAGCTGGGGCAACAGAGCAAGACTGACTCAAAAAAATAAAGTGCTAAATAAAATATTAGTAATTATCAATCTAGTAGTGATCCCTACGTAAGAGACATTATAAGTGAGGTTTGTTTCTGGAATGGAGAGATGGCTCCATAAGAAATCTAGCAACACTTGCTGTGCGCGGTGGCTCACGCCTGTAATCCCAGCACTTTGGGAGGCCGAGGCAGGCAGATCATGAGGTCAGGAGATCGAGACCATCCTGGCTAACACACTGAAACCCCATCTCTACTAAAAATACAAAAAATTAGCCAGTCATGTTGGTGGGCGCCTGTAGTTCCAGCTACTCGGGAGGCTGAGGCAGGAGAATGGTGTGAACCCGGGAGGGAGAGCTTGCAGTGAGCTGAGATCGCGCCACTGCACTCCAGCCTGGGCGACAAAGCGAGACTCTGTGTCAAAAGAAAAGAAAAGAAATCTAGCAACATTATTGTGCAAACTCTCTTTTCTCTTCATGTGCAAATAATGAGATTATGCTCTTAGAAAAGCTGAATGATCCCACCAAAATGTTCTTGGAATTTATAGAATTTGGTAAGGGGATGGGATTCAAAATAGCATACAAAAAGTAGTAGTGTTTCTCTATTCTAGTACTAACCAGTTAGAAATTTAAATGGGGGAAAAAAAGCGCTACTTAAAATAACCACACAATGTATGAAATAGCTAAGAATAGAGATTTAAGAAGAAAGACTTGAGGGCCAGGCACGGTGGCTCATGCCTGTAATTCCAGCACTTTGGGAAGCCGAGATGGGTGGATTGCCTGAGGTCAGGAGTTTGAGACCAGCCTGGCCAACGTAGTAAAACCCTGTCTCTACTAAAAATACAAAAAATTAGCTGGGCATGGTGGTGGGCGCCTGTAATCCCAGCTACTCAGGAGGCTGAGGCAGGAGAATCGCTTGAACCTGGGAGGTGGAGGTTGCAGTGAGCCAAGATTACACCACTGCACTCCAGCCTGGGCAACAAGAGCAAAACTCTGTCTCAAAAAAAAAAAAAGAAGAAGAAAGGCTTGAGATCTTTAAGAACTACAAATACTCCAAGGATATGAATAAGACCTTAATGAATAGAGGAATGTTCTGTGTTCTTAAATGGGCGGTTTAATAGTGAAACAAAACGAAAACCAGTTCTCTCCAAATTAATATAGACAGCACAGTTCTCGTCAAAACCTCAGTCGGGGAGTAGGACTGAATGAAATGATTTTAAAGTTTTACATTGTAGAATTCAGTCTAACAATAGTTGAGAGATTGATTTCAAAAATATTAAAACTACAAAGCTTCTGCAATTAAAAAACAAAAAAAGTGATATTAACACAGTAATGAAACAGTGGAACCATAATAGAGAGTCTAGCAAAAGATCCCAGTATGTTTCAGACTTAGTAATTTGTTGAAGTTAGTACAGATATCTTATCTGAAACCTTAGGGCCAGATGCCTCAGAATTAATTTTTGGGCTTCAGAAAGCCAATATGCAAGGCTGGACACAGTGGCTCACACCTGCAATCCCAGCACTTTGGGAGGCTTGAGGTGGGAGAATTGCTTGAGCCCTGGAGCTCCTGACCATAGTGAGATCTCGTCTCTACAAAAAAATAAAAAATTAGCCAAGCATGGTGGCTATAGTCCCAGCTACTCAAGAGGCTAGAGTGGGAAGATCACTTGAGCCCAGGAGTTTGAGGCTACAGTTAGCCATGATCACACAATGGCAGTGCAGCCTGGGCAACAGAGTGAGACCCCTATCTCTAAAATAAAATTAAAAGAAAGACAATATGGTATTAGCACTAACCTCTCCAAAAGGATCTGGGGAAAGTGCCTTGTAGATGAGTCATGAATAATTCTTCACATGACATGTATATAAATGGAATAAATAAAAATGTAGCCGGGCGCGGTGGCTAAAGCCTGTAATCCCAGCACTTTGGGAGGCCGAGACGGGCGGATCACGAGGTCAGGAGATCGAGACCATCCTGGCTAACACGGTGAAACCGCGTCTCTACTAAAACATACAAAAAACTAGCCGGGCGAGGTGGCGGGCGCCTGTAGTCCCAGCTACGTGGGAGGCTGAGGCAGGAGAATGGCGTAAACCCGGGAGGCGGAGCTTGCAGTGAGCTGAGATCCGGCCACTGCACCCCAGCCCGGGCGACAGACCAAGACTCCGTCTCAAAAAAAAAAAAAAAAAAAAAAAAAATGAAATGTCAGTTCATTTTACCCCAAAAGAAATTTTGGGGAAAATGTTTTCTAGAGCCTTTTGGATTTCCAGTTTATAGATAAGGGATTATAGACCTATATGCCAATTTGGTAGGGAAATAATGGTTTGTTTTGTACATTTCTGTAAAAGAAAATTTTGGACCCTCTACCTCATAACATACATAGATTGAGTTCATCCTTCATCTGAAAATCTGAAACGCTCTGAAATCCAAAACCTTTTTTTTTTTTTTTAAGAGATTGAGTCTTGCCGTGTTGTGCAGGATGGAGTGCAGTGGCTGGTCACAAGTGAAATCATTGCACACTATAGCCTTGATCCTGAACTCAAGCGATCCTCCTGCATCAGCTTCATGAGAGTAGCTGAGACTACAGGCACAAGCCACTGTGCCCAGTAAAATCTGACTTTTTCAGCACAGACATGACAAAGTAAATGCTCATTGAAGCATTTCAGATTTTGGGTTTTTTGGAGTAGGGATGCTCACCTGGTAAGTATAATGCAAATATTCCAAAATCTGAAAGACTTCTGGTCATAAGCACTTTGGATAAGGGATACTCAATCTGTATCAAATTCTAGAAAATGTGGCCTGGCGTGGTGGCTCATGCCTGTAATCCTAGCACTTTGGGAAGCTAAGATGGGCGGAGGTCGTGAGCTCAGGAGCTCAAGACCAGCCTGGGCAACATAGGAAAATACTGTATCTACTAAAAATACAAAAAATTAGCTGGGTGTGGTGGTGCATGCCTGTAGTCCTAGCTACTCAGGAGGCTGAGGCATGCGAATTGCCTAAACCCAGAAGGCGGAGGTTGCAGTGAGCTGAGAGCCCCTGCACTCCAGCTTGGGTGACAGAGCGAGACTGTCTTAAAAAAAAAAAGAAAATTTAAATGTGAAAAATAAAACCAAGATGAGAAAATAGTTAGAAAATCACAAACTCTGGGCGGGTGGTCCAGTGTGCTTACCAGAGCACTCAGTTGCCGGCGGACAGGGAAATGCCGTGGGAAGCAGCAGCACAGATTCTTCTGTCTTTCATCCACAGCAAAAATACCCAACAGTGACAACATCCAGTGCTGATGGGCAGGCAGGAGGACCAGGTCATTGTTTTAACACAGGTGGAAGAAGCATGACTTGGAAATGTTTTGCAGTTAATTGGGTACTATCACTTTGAAACCAAACCTGGTTAGAATTAAAAGCACCAGCATGGAAGTGTACAGGTTTATTCTGTTGTTGCTGGGTTATTGTGGAGAAAATGTGGAAACAATATAAATGTGCCTCAGTTGGGAGAATTTATGGTGTGGTCATCTGGGCATCTAGAGCCAAGAGGATAAAGTGTTGGCAAGTGAGAAGGAGTCACTGAGGAACGGTCTATAGTAGTATCCTAATTGTGTATCTTTAGTTTGTTATGAGCATGTATGATGTCTGTTAATATTTTCCTCCAGTAGTAGAGAAAACGTGCTAAGGAAAAAAAAAATGAAGATGGAGAGAGTAGAAGCAGCAAGTGAGAAGGCTTTCTGAAACATGTAAATGGAGTGGGCGGGACTCAGTGGGCTCTCCCACCCCGCCGAAAATATCCTCCTTTTAGCTTATGGTTTTTATAATGATCAAAGTGAGATTTGCCTGTACTCCCACCATGAGGAAATGGCCCCGCATACTGACGGAAATCCTTCCAGACAAACTGGCTCTGGCATGCTTTGCAGGCAGTACTATATTATACACCTTTCTTTTTTCTTTTTTTTTTTTTTGAGACGGAGTCTTGGTCTGTCGCCCGGGCTGGGGTGTAGCGGCCGGATCTCAGCTCACTGCAATCTCCGCTTCCCGGGTTTACGCCATTCTCCTGCCTCAGCCTCCCGAGTAGCTGGGACTACAGGCGCCCGCCACCTCGCCCGGCTAGTTTTTTGTATTTTTTAGTAGAGACGGGGTTTCACCTTGTTAGCCAGGATGGTCTCGATCTCCTGACGTCGTGATCCGCCCGTCTCGGCCTCCCAAAGTGTTGGGATTACAGGCTTGAGCCACCGCGCCGGCCTATTATACACCTTTCTTATGCCGGCGGAGAGATGAGCCCGATTTGAAGGGCTGCATGACGTTCTTTTGAATGTACAATTTATTTAACCTTTTCTGCACTGAGGAACGTTTAAGTTCAATCAGTGTGCACGTATGTTTCCAGTTCTTAACTTTAGGATAGGTTCTGGGAAGGGATTAATGAAACAGATTTTTACTTTTCATACATTCTGTCAAACTGCTTTCTAAAAAATATGGAAACAGTTGATCCTCCCACCAGCAGAGAAGTGTCTCTTCAGCCTTGCATGACTGGGAATAATTCTTCATTCTTGGAATTCTGTGGGTTAAAAAGACATGTTTGATTAAATATCTGTTCCTGCTTTTGTACCCTCCCCGTTGGTCCCAAAGTGCTCCTTGCCTATTAGCCTAGTTGGCACTTTGTTACGGGTTGCACCTTTGGCTCTTAGTTTCTTAATTTGTTCACTGCTTACAGCTTTTTTTGTAAGCAAATCAGATTTGTGTAATACAGCCGTAAAGATATATAGAGATCTATAGTTCTGTATTTTTAATTACCTACACTAAGTGTGGTGTGGAAGGAGAAGGAATTTGAACAAAGATCAGATAGGTTGTGGTTCCATGCTTGTAGAGTTGGTGGGGTTGCGCTCCGGGTGGAAGCGTGGGTGCAGGGGCAGGGGGGCGTCCCTCTAAACTGGCAGGGTCGGGGCGGGAACTTGTAGGGCAGTCAGAGCAGCCTCTCCAGCCCCTTCTGCCCTGCCCGCAGCTCATGATGGAGCAGTCCAAGAAGTCCTCGCTCATGGTGGCCCGCAGTATTCTCAACAACAAGCTCATCAGCAAGAAGCTGGAGCGCTACCTGAAGGTGAGGCGCTGGTCCTGGCCTGGGCTTGTCCCCACCTCAGTCCCTGCCTGTGCTCCCTCCCTTCAGTGTCCGCGCCCCTCCCACAGGGCGAGAACCCTTTCACCGACAACCCCGAGGAGGAGAAGGAGCAGGAGGAGGCTGAGGGCGGTGCCCTGGACGAGGGGGCACAGGGCGAAGCGGCAGGGGTCTCGGAGGGTGCAGAGGGCGCGCCGGCGCAGCCTCCCGTGCCCCCAGAGCCAGTCCCCGGGGCCGTGTCGCCGCCACCGCCGCCGCCCCCAGAGGAGGAGGAGGAGGGCGCCGTGCCCTTGCTGGGAGGGGCGCTGCAACGCCAGATCCGCGGCATCCCGGGCCTCGACGTGGAGGACGACGAGGAGGGCGGTGGGGGCGTCCCGTGACCCGAGCTCGGGGCGGGCGGGGCCCGCGTGGCCGAAGCTGGAAGCCAAACCTAATAAAGTTTTCCCATCCCACCTCCCGGTTTCTCTGTTACGGTGCCGCGCGGGCGGGGCGGGGCGGGGCGGGGCGCGGGCTGAGAGGCGGGGGGCGCATGCGCGTGGGCTGGGCCCTCGGGCACCGCTACGGGACCACAACTCCCGACAGGCTGCGGAGGTGGAGCTTCGCAACCCGAAAGGCTAGCTGGGACGGCGAGGGCGGACCCTCGTGAAGGCCAGCCAATGGGAGCGCGCAGAAGTAGTGACGTGTGCGCCTAGTCTTCCAGTAGTCAACGGCGGAGGCGCGTTGAACGCATGCGTGCTGTGGTCGCCTAGTAAAAGGGGCTGCTGGTGGGCCGCGTTGAAGACATGGACCAGGGCTACGGAGGTTTGTGTTGGCTGCTGGGTGCAGAGTGGGGAGGGAAGGCTGAGTGCAAGCGACGCAGCCGCTGCGCAGACGGCCGCGGGCCGGGCCTTCGTCCCGAGTGTGGTTGCCGCAGCCGGGCCCTGTAGAGAGGCGGCGAGGGCGCGCGCGCGCGCGCCGCTCATTGGACTTTGGCGCTGTCGCTCCCAGGGCGCTGCGTGTGGATTGGCCGTCAGGGCCCGAAGAGGCGGGCGGGACTCGGGGTTGGGGCAGACGCCGCGGTGGGCTTCATGGGGGGCGCCTTGGGCTGTGCGGGCCGTTTCTGCCCCTCACCTTCGGCGGGGCCCTTCCGGCTCCCGGCGACCCCGGGGTTTGCACTCCCGGCTTCCTCTTCCGAAGACGCCACAAAATGGCGGCGCTAGGGGGCGGAGCTACAGCGTGGGGTCCTGAGGTCGGGCTCCGGGCGCTGGGTCTGGGGCCGCGGGTGGACCGCTGGGGCCGCCTCTCCCGACCTGCGCTAGGCCTTCGGGGCCGGGTGGGGCCTCCGCTGGGCTCCCAAGGCCCAGGGCGCCTGTCCTGGAAGCCGTCAGGCTGCGCGGGGTCTGGCCTTTAGTCCCCCGTGCTGCGCAGTGGGGTCGAGTGCGGCCGGCTCAGGAGTCAGCCTCGCCGGGCTCCAGCTCTGTACCCGGCGCGTGCTGGCGTGGGACAGGATGGTGAGGAGCAGATGCTGAGTGTTCGTACAAAGCTGGAAACCTGATGTGCCCTGGGGCTGGTGACAGATTGGCCATTCTCATGTAGGCAGTGCGTTGTGGTGGCTTGGAGGGGCCAAGGGGTTGTGCAGGAGGGAACGTGTCCTTTCCCCACTTGGCTTTAGCGCTTGCCCTGCAGTAGGGCCGATCTTCTCGAGCTTCCTGCTCCCCGCCTCTGGAATCAGAGCCTTCTGGGAGCCAAGTTTGCCCACAGGGGATAGTTGGGACATGCTGGGTGGAGCTCGACTGGCTGTAGAGAAGCTAGTGGTCTGATCCTGGCTGCAGGAGCTCAAGAAGTTGTCGATCTTGAGAAGTGGCAGGGCAAAATTATCCCGTCACCAGAAATTGCAGAGACAGGAGAGGGGTCGGTCCTGAGGCGGCAGCGTGCGCGGTGTGCTTTGGTGTCTTCCGTGTCCTAGCGAAGGCTCAGCCTGGCTCTCCTAGTCTTCCACAGCCTGGGTAGATTTCACCATTCTTTCCCTTCCTTCCCATCAGATCTTTTGTTCCGGTATTGTCTTTTTCAGTCTTAGTTTGGAGAGGGTTTTTTTAATCCCCTTTTCCTACTTCCCGAAAGCCTTTCAGGCACAGTGGAGATAGTTCAGCTTCCCCGATTTTTTGTGTTTCGGGGAGCGTTTTAAGGTTAATAGTGCGTGCTACTTACACTGGAGCTTCACAGGGAAGTGGCCTCTCGAGGTTGGTTACCTGTTGTTAGAATCTGCAGTCTGCCTTTCTGTTGCACGGATGCAAATTTAGAAGGCTTTGCGGTTTGACGGAGGGGAAGGCGTAGCATAGCAGAGGGCAAAACTCAGCGGTTATGACTGGGTCAAGGCTCGTAACCCATGAGCCTAGCTCCCTTGTCTCTGAATGGCCTTCGGGACAACAGGGTTTGCTGGGTGCTTGCAGTGTATCGGCACACACTAGGCACTTAGCGGCGGGGGTTGTTCTGGTGAGGGAGCCATGGGTATGTTCCTGCCTCATCAAAGTGAAGTCATTTAACAGGCATGGTGGCCACCCGCGCGCAGCTCAGTGCTGGGCCCCAGGGACACAGAAATGAAGAGAACACAGTTCCCATCCTCCTTCCTGGAGGGACCAGACAGATGCCATAGTGGGTGGGGGGTGTTGGAGGGTCGAAGAGTGCAGTCTGATGCCTTCGGGCCAGGCCAAGGCCCTGGGACTTAAAGGTCCAGGGGATCCGTGGAGGACTTAAAAGTGATAGGAAGTGCGGCTTAGAGAGATGCAGTTTATGTCACCAAATTCCCATGCTTGTTCTCAGTTACGGGGTACTTGTGATAGTAGTCGGAACTGGTTTCCTGGCTGTGTGGTGGGTGGGGGAATGCGTCCTCATGCTGAGTGGATTGTCTTGTGTTAGCCTCAGTTGTGGATGGACTCTTGGAGGGGTGAGGTACTTGGCCAAGGTCCCTCTGCAGGCGGAGCTGACTTCCAAACCCACTTCCCACTCTTTTTCTGCTTTGATCTCAGCCAAGTGGAATGCGATGATGCCGTTAGCCAGCTGTGGGGTGGCTTTTTTGTGTGTGGAGGGGGCTATTCCTTCTTGTAAGGCTGACACTGAACTGTAAGGAGATCCCTTTAGGAGTACCCCTAAAAGGACCCGTTCTCTGGTGTGACAAATAGAATCTTAACTCACAGGGTCTTCTTGCAGGCTACGGGGCATGGAGTGCTGGACCTGCCAACACCCAGGGTAAGTGGGCTCTGCTTTGCGGGTGAGGTGTGGGCTTCCCCTACATTCAGGGCCCTAGCATGGCAGAGCTGAACCTGATGGTCACCAGGGTCAAGGGAGAGTGGTAGCCCAGGGGCCAGCAAACTTTGTGTAAAGGATCAGATAGTGAGTATCTTTGTGGCTTTATGAGCTCCACAGTCTCTGTAGCAGGAAAGCAGTCATAAATGTGTGGAAGAGTGGATGGAACAATGCCAGTAGTTACTTACAGACGATGTAATTCAAAGATCATAATTTTTGTGTGTTATTAAATCCTCTATTTTGGCAAAATGTTTTTATTCTGAGTAAATAGCTGAGGGTATATCCAAGGTGTTTTTTTTCTCTATAATTAACGGATTTTTAGTACAGCTTTAGATTTAGTAGTAGAGTTTCATAGGCCCATACATCTCTACTCAGGTGTAGTGTCTCTCATTAGTACGATTTTTTTTTTCTTTTGAGACAGTCTTGCTCTGTTGCCCAGGCTAGAGTGCAGGGATGTGATCTTGGCTCACTGCAGCCTCAGCCTCCCGAGTAGCTGGGATTACAGGCACCCACCACCGCGCCCAGCTAATTTTTGTATTTTTAGTAGAGACAGGGTTTCACAATGTTGGCCAAGCTGGTCTCGAACTCCTGACCTCGTGATCAGCCCTCCTTGGCCTCCCAGAGTGCTGGGATTACAGGTGTGAGCCACCACACCCAGCCTCATTAGTAAGATCTTTCATTAGCTGGGTGAGGCAGCTCATGCCTGTAATGAGCGCTTTGGGAGGCTGAGGCAAGAGGCTCATGTGAGCCTGGGAGTTCGAGACCCAAGCTCAAGTGATCCTTTTATCCTAGTAATAAAAAATTAGCAGGGTATGGCAGTGCGTGCCTGTAATCCCAGCCGCTCAGAAGGCTAAGGTAGGAAGATTGCTTGAGCCCAGGAGGTCAAGGCTGCAGTGAGCTGTGAGCCACTGCACTCCAGCCTGGGTGACAGAGCAAGACCCTGTCTCAAAAAAAAAAAAAAAAAAAACTTGCATTAGTATGGTGCATTTGTTACAATTAATTAGCCAGTGTTTATGTGATACTATTCACTATAGCTCATAGTTTTTCTTAATTTGCATAGTCTCTGAGTTTTGACCCAATGTGTAAGTGATGTATTTCATGTCAAATTTGTCATTGAATATACCTTAGAAGCTTTACCCCAACCATTTAAAAAAGTAAAATTCACCCTTCACTGAGGGCAGAGCCTGAGAACACAGGGCTACAGGCAGTGTGCTGGTACTTACTTAGGAGCACTGGAATTCGAAAATCATAAGGGCTGTGCCAAGGCGGGCAGTGGGCTCCGTGTGGCCTGACTTTTTGCAGACCCCCACTCTAGAGTCAGGGTCATGATGCTAGGCTTGTTTGGGGGACCATTTTGTGCTCTCTGCTGGCAAGGTTTTCTGCTTTCTGCCAGCCCGTGTTCTAGGGCACGAGGGCTTCCTTTGTTTTCTGAGTCTGAGATCTGTCTCTAGCAATATGGGGAGTGGGGCTGCTTTTCGAGCCACCACCCGGTGTTTCAGGAGGAGGCCTTCCCAGTTGCTCCAGGCACATAATGTCCTCTTACTCACTTGAGTTAAGGACGTGACTTTGCACCAATGCCTAGCTGTGCAGTTGGCAGCACCTGCACTCTGGCTTCTGGTGGGAACTGGCCCTTTACGAGGACTCTGCCTGGGGCCTGACCCGGCCAACCTCTTGGCCAGCAGCCCACAGTAGACAAGCTTCCTGGGGAGCGTGCAGCATCCCTTCCCATGCCCTGATGGGAAGTTGGCCTTGCATGGGAGAGAGGGCTGGCTTGTGCTCAGCCTAGTGCTCTGTAGGAGTTGAGTGAGCTAAGAACACCCGAGGGTGCCTTCCTGAGCGCTGTGGAGGGAAGCCCTGGCCCTGGGACTGTGGAGGGTGGAGCAGGGTGACAGCTGGGGTGTCAGTGCCTTCGTTCTGCAAACAGGGCTCTTGTGTGTTTTTGTTTCCCCTAAGGTGCATATGGAACTGGTGTAGCCAGCTGGCAAGGTAAGCCCTTGGGCGGGGGTGGTCTGTGGGTGGGCGAGTGGGCCTCTGATCTGAAGACCAGGCGGGTCAGCCCATCAGGGAGGTTTGACATGGATTTCCTGGCTCTGTTCCTAAGGACACAGTCAGCCAGAGCTGCTTTTGTGAATACGGAGCGGTTGGTGGGGTGGGGCGGCTGCAGACGGCTGTGGTGGGCAGCCTCAGGGAAGCATGATGGGGAGGACTGTGACTGTGCTCTGGGAGCAGCGGTCCTTTGTGAGACCTGTCAGCAGCCGAAACTGCTGTTCCCAGACTCTCAGTCACCCGGCTTAGAATGGGGAACAGGTCATAGAGTCTGGCACGGAAAACCCACTGCTTGGCCCTGAGGCTGCCCCTTTCTTTAACCACCTCCTGCTGCCTCTTGGCAGGTCACAGTGCAGTGTGAAATGATGCCAGCAGCACTGGGTCCCACACCCCTTTTCCTTCCTGGTTGTGTCCACCATAGACAAGTCTCATGGCTGCTGAGGTCTGACTTGGCTCTTCCCCCCATGACAGGTTATGAAAACTACAATTACTACGGCACCCAGAACACCAGTGTCACCACAGGCGCAACCTACAGCTACGGCCCAGCCTCGTGGGAGGCCACCAAGGCCAACGATGGCAGCCTGGCGGCGGGGGGCCCTGCCGTGCACATGGCCTCTTATGGCCCAGAGCCGTGCGCCGACAATTCTGACTCCCTCATTGCCAAGATCAACCAGCGTTTGGACATGATGTCCAAGGAAGGAGGCAGGGGCGGGAGCGGCGGCGGTGGGGAGGGCATGCAGGACCGGGAGAGGTGATTATGGACCCAAGCCCTTCCCCTGGGACCCCACACCTCCCCACCTTTGTGCACATGGGAGTGGGCACCCACTCTTGAGGGAGGACCTGTCCTCGCCTCCCTCCTGGGTGTGGCATTGATGAGCTGGGCTCGTCGGGGGCCAGTGGTGTTACAGTAGGACTTCCTTGCTTTTCTTCATCGTGGGGCTTGGGCATGGTTGTTGGCTAAGCTCCCCGAGACTCCTTTTTTCTACATCCTGCTGCTCCTGTGGCCAGGGGCTCTGTGTCCCCCCACTCAGCAGTGTTCCGGGGGAGTGTTGGTTGGTGTTGGCCATCCGAGCACTTAGGTGGGATGCAGGGTGGTTTGGTTTGCTGTTTTGAATGTAGGGGCGTCGAGGTTATACTGAGGGGGTGTGGCAGTGGGTGACCGGGGTGACCGCCCCTGACAGGCTATGCTTCTGTTGCAGCTCCTTCCGCTTCCAGCCGTTCGAGTCCTATGACTCCAGGCCTTGCCTGCCTGAGCAAAACCCCTACCGCCCCAGCTACAGCTATGACTATGACTTCGACCTGGGGTCCGACCGCAATGGCAGCTTTGGGGGGCAGTACAGTGAATGCCGGGACCCGGCCCGGGAGCGGGGCTCCCTTGATGGCTTCATGCGGGGCCGGGGCCAGGGCCGCTTCCAGGACCGGAGCAACCCCGGCGCCTTCATGCGCAGCGACCCCTTCGTACCCCCCGCTGCGTCCTCTGAGCCCCTGTCCACGCCTTGGAACGAGCTGAACTACGTGGGTGGACGGGGCCTGGGAGGGCCCTCCCCCAGCCGGCCGCCTCCGTCCCTCTTCTCCCAGTCCATGGCTCCCGACTACGGCGTGATGGGCATGCAGGCGGCAGGCGGCTATGACAACACCATGCCCTACGGATGTGGCCGCTCGCAGCCTCGGATGCGGGATCGGGTAAGCCCTCACAAGGTCCCTTCCAGCTGCCTTCGCTTCTCTTTTTAGCAACTTTATCGAGGTAAAATTTCCCCATCTCA
This sequence comes from Rhinopithecus bieti, assembly GCF_001698545.2. NCBI lineage: Eukaryota > Metazoa > Chordata > Mammalia > Primates > Cercopithecidae > Rhinopithecus > Rhinopithecus bieti. The sequence continues at coordinate 29,777 of NW_016826746.1, forward strand.
ACATTCACTTAAATGTTTTTAAGTGCGCAGTTCGACTTTTAGTTAATTTACAGGATTGTGCAACCATCCCCACCACCACAGTCTAATCTTAGCATTTCTGTCAACTGGAAGAGAAACCTCTGCTCCTCAGTCACCCCCGTCTCCTCCCCCCCAGCCTCCAACAACCACCACTAGTCTCTGGATTTGCATGTTCTAGACATTTTGCACAAATGGAGTCACGAAATGTGCGGCCTTTTGTTCCTGGCTTCCTTCACTCAGCATGATTTTCTTTTTAGTTTCAAATACGTTGTCTCTGCTTTTTAAAAGACCTTTTGTGCCTGTGTTGTCTGATCTGATAACCTCCTTGCTCTTTTCTGTGGGGCATCTTCACGGCCCTGGTAAGTAGCTCATGGGGTATGCTTGTTGTCTGTAGCCCAAGAGGAGAGGGTTTGACCGCTTCGGACCAGATGGCACGGGCAGGAAACGGAAGCAGTTCCAACTTTACGAGGAGCCAGATACCAAACTGGCCCGGGTTGACAGTGAAGGAGATTTCTCCGAAAATGGTATGTTCTGGGGGCCAGGTGGGCCAGGCGGATGTAGGATGGGTCAGCTGCCTGCTGGGGTGTGCCTGCCCCGTCTGTGTCATGGACACTCACGGGTGGCATGTTTCACCCCCACTGTGGTCAGGGCACACTCACCCTGGTCGGGACAGACTCACCCTGGACGGCGAGCTTGGGAGGATGGAAACCAGATGGGACCACTCTCCGGGGACTGACTTTTCCTCTCTTTGTGTCTGGCAGATGACGCAGCTGGTGACTTCCGCTCGGGAGATGAAGAATTCAAGGGTGTAAGTCCACCAGGCAGCCCTTTCACCTCTAGCGTGGGATTTCTTCTTTCTTTTTTTTTTTTTTTTTTTGTTCTTCTTGAGACGGAGTCTCGCTCTGTCTCTGGTCACCAGCAGGCTAGGAGGCATGGCCGATCTCAGCTCACTGCAAGCTCGCCCCCCGGGTTCACGCCATTCTCCTGCCCAGCTTCCAAGTTAGCAGGGATACAGGCGCCCTGCACTTCGCCCAGGCTAGTTTTTTTTTGTATTTTTTAGTAGAGATGGTTTCACCGTGTTAGCCGGATGGTCTCGATCTCCTGACCTGTGATCCGCACATCTCGGCTCCCAAAGTCCCTGGGATACCGCGCTTGAGCCACCGCGCCCAGCCGATTTCTTCTTTCTTTAATCGCCTTTCCTCACAAAGGGGCAGGAGCAGCTGCCATGGTAGATTTGACCACCTCTGAGTGGATTTAGGACCCTGACTTTTAGCTAGGTTTCTAAAAGTTCTCCACCTTAGCCGGGCTCAGTGGCTCACACCTGTAATCCTAGCACTTAGGGAGGCCCAGGTGGGTGGATCACTTGAGGTCAGGAGTTTAAGACCAGCCTGGCCAACATGGTGAAACCCCATCTCGATTAAAAATACAAAAGTTAGCCAGGAGTGGTGGCATGTGCCTGTAGTCCCAGCTACTCAGGAGGCTGAGGGAGGAGGATCACTTGAACCTGGGAGGTGGAGGTTGCAGTGAGCTGAGATTGCACCACTGCACTCCAGCCTGGGCGACAGAGGGAGAATGTCTCAAAAAAAATGTTTTCAACTTACAGCAAACATTCCCTTTCTGCAAAAAGCTCCCAGTTCCTCTCCCTCGTCTCCAGGCCAGTAAGTGCAGGGACTGTAGGGCTGAAGCTTCCAAGCACAGGCTGGAGGCTGATTTGCCGCCAGCTCCATGCCGGGTGCCGCTGACCGGTGTCCTCATCCTTCTGTCCTCACAGCAAGGCACAGGCGGGTAGCATGTGGGGCCAGTTCATAGCCGGGGCTACCCCACGCTCCTGGGGAGGTGCCTCAGCCACCCCAGTGTAGATTCTGATCCAAGTTGGAGGTGTAGGGCCTGGATGTCCAGCGTGGGAAAGAGGGCCTTCCCAAGTCCTTACAGTCACATAGGCAGGAGATGGTGGCTTTTCAGGTTTTCAGAGTCTCACTGGAGCCCTATTTTGCTGGTCTTGAGACTAGGAATCTCTGCAAACCTGCTGATTCTTAATTTAACCATATGTTCACTGCCTAAGGAGTCAGCTCTGTTTAGATTCTCGGTTGAATTGTTTTTATCTATACATGATTTGTTATCAAGACATTGGGTAAATACAGGCCAGGTGCGGTGGCTCACGCCTGTAATCCCAGTATTTTGGGAGGCCGAGGTGGGTGGATCACTAGGTCACGAGATCGAGACCATCCCGGCCAATATGGTGAAACCCCGTCTCTACTGAAAATACAAAAATTAGCTGGACGTGGCGGCGTGCACCTGTAGTCCCAGATACTCCGGAGGCTGAGGCAGGAGAATAGCTTCAACCCAGGAGGCAGAGGTTGCAGTGAGCCAAGATCACATCATTGCACTCCAGCCTAGGAAACAGAGCGAGACTGTCTCAAAAAAAAAAAAAAAAAGATATTGGATAAATATAAACAAAAGCTTGGGAAATGTGGTGGAACCCATTTTCTGTCAAGAATGCCAGAACTGGCATCCCCCAAGTGAGACTCCCTCTCCCTATGGTTGGTGAACAGGCTCTGTTGATAGAATTGTACGGGTGGGCCTTTGTCACGGGGTAGGCAGTTCCGCAGCTTAGGAGGAACCGAGAGAGGGTGGGTGAGTGGCTTTCTAGAAAGGTCGTCGTCACAGAATCCCTGAAGGCAACTGGGAGTAATAACAGGACACACAGGCCCTATCCTAAGCCCCAGAGGGTGGTCCTGACACTGTGGCTCATTCTTGGTGGCATAGCAACCTAGGTCTAGGGTGAGACCGCCCACCAGGCAGTGGCCAGGGACTGGGCTGGTTGCGGAGAGCTGTGGACACACCAGCTCACTGCCGGACTTCGTGTATTCTCTTTTGCAGGAGGATGAATTCTGCGACTCTGGGAGGCAGAGAGGTAGGCGTCACCGTGTCCCTTGCAGCTTTCCTGTGTCTTCCTGGCTGCCCCGCACTTACTGCCCAGCTTCTGAGCAAGCTGGGGCCTGGATGGAGGGGCCCGTGGCTGTGGGGGAAGAGGGGCTGCAGCCACCAGATGGGCCTTGACCATGGCGATCAGCTGACACTTTGCTTCAAAGTGTCTGGGGCAGCATTTACCGGAAACGGGTCTGTCTGCCTGACCCGATGCAGGCTGCGGTGGGGATGGGGAGCAGCCTTGGGTGTCCGCCACAGTTGAAGTTTGTAAGGAAGGAGAAACATGAGAGAAGAGGCCCCCAGCCCATCTTCTGTGCCCTGCTCGGCCAGTGCATGTCCCTGAACTGTTTTCTCCAGGGCTTCCTTTTGTCCAGTTCCTTCAGTCACCTGCCTTGGGCCATGCCGTGGACCTCTGTGGTGGGGATACTGGCAGCTGCAGTGCACATTGCTTTGTGCCTGCAAGTGTGTGACAGCAGACACCTGCGGGGTCGGGAACACCAGGCCCACTGGGTCTTTGAGAGGCAGGCGCCCTTCAGCAGGTCTTTTCATGTCCAGTGCAGGAGACGAAAGGGTCTGCAGCAACAGCAGACCAGGCTTAAAGCCCCCACGCCTGGGCGGCCTGAGGTGCTGCGGCCTGGAGCTCACCCTGAAGCCACTTGTTTCTTTACCCGTTCTGTGGGTCTTTCCGTAGCTGGTTACCCCAAGGATCACAGGCTGGCTCCTCAGTGGCCCTGCTCCCATGCATTCTGAAGGCCCTTGGCTTAGATGCTCCTCCTGTTCAGGCTTAGCCAGCCCTCTGCGGTCCTCCCCCGTGTGACCCGCAGCAGTCCTGTCCATAGCACGGGGCGCCCCGAGCGCTTAGCGGCACAATGCTAAAGCAAAGGTGACATGTCTGTTGCGCACAGGTCCTGCTACCTACCCGGGATGACTTTGCTATTAAACAGCAGTCATAGTTTCAGGCAGTGACCTCTTGCCAAAAATCCCACACGCCCTTTTGAGAGGCTTCTGAGCAGCGCACGCCGGTCGCCATCTTCGTGGGACAGTCTCGGGACTGGCATCAGGGGTAGGGGTTACAGTTCAGATGCTTCTCCAACCTTTTTTCAGCGTCCGTCCCTGGCCTCACGCTGGGACGATGGCCACGTGGCTCTCCAAGGAGCTCCTCTGCTGGCCCCGGGGGACGGACGGGAGGACCAATCGGTCTCTTCCCAGATTTTTTTTCTAGGATTGCTTCCCACGCAGCCCTGGGAAAGCCCTAGATTGACGGTTTTTGTGAGTGGAAGATAGAGGTTGGGCCAGCAAGGACTGTCAGACCTGCTGAGGCCCTAGTTCAGACGGGGCCGCCAGGACACTCGTCACGGTCCGCCTAGAGGTGGGATAGAGGGCGGCGGAGCAGCTGCTTCACTTCTTGAGGCCTTCAGCTGCTGCCTCTTCATCCGGGGAGAATTGGCTTCTCCTGTGATATTGGGAGAAGACCCCATTGCAGGGCATGAGATTGGACAAGCAGGATGGGGAGGACAGAGACAGCAGGGGGCTGTGGTGCACATGGGGTGGGCAGGCTGTGTCCCTGGCCCGTCCTGGCCGCCTCAGGCCATGTGGGGAGTGAGGTGACTACTCTGGCCTCTCACCCCAGGCCTGTGTCCACCAGGAGTCTCTGACGGTGCCTTGGGGCATCGTGGACCCTGCCGTGTGGTGCAGGCAGTGGCAGGGCACAGGGTGTAGTGGCCAAGCCGCAGCCCCCCGACCAGGCCCTGGAGCTCAGCTCCTTTGCAGGCCCCTCAGAGCGTCTCGAAGGGACTTGTCTGTTGCAGGAGAGAAGGATGACGAGGACGAGGATGTGAAGAAGAGAAGGGAAAAGCAAAGGAGAAGAGACAGGACACGGGACCGTGCAGCCGACAGGTGAGGCACGGGCACACACCCCCACAGGAAGAGGTGGACCTGGTGCAGTGGAGGCGCTCCCAACCTCACCTGTCCTCCCTCCATAATGCTGGGGGCCTGGTAGCCTGACTCCTCTGGCCAAACCAGTGGGAGGCAAAACAGGAAACCGTTGAGAGTGTAGAAAAGGCCATCACTTGTGCCCCCAGCACACAAGCTACCTGTCTTCTAGGACGGCTGGGACGTTGCTTTGGTGAAGTTAGGTTTCTGTTCTTGCTTAGAGAACTGGTGTTTGACTCGTGTCTCTTTTCCTCTCGAATCCCAGCCTTATTAGTGGGTCTGTGTGGTCCATAACTGCCCAGCAGGGGGCTCTGTTACTCTCCTGTAGGCCTGAGGGGCGGCCCTGTCCCCTGGCCTGGTGTCTGGCATCTCAGTCAGTGTCCTGTGTTCACCTTATCCAAATCCAGATCACCCCTGGAGTTTGACATAGCTAGGAGACAGGTAGAGACATGGTCCTGCCATCAAGATTTTGTCCCAGACTAGAAAATGATTGCAAAATGTTGAGCCCAAAGGATGTCAGTGTGAGCACACCATGTGCCTGCCCCTCCCTGCCAGGAGTTAAGTGGCTTCTGACTAGAAACTGAAATTACCAGTGATCATGTGATGCTGAGGAATCCTCGACCTTAAGGTTCACATGGGAGAGTGGTTTTCTTTTTTTTTCTTTTTTTTTTGTCCTTGAGATGGAGTCTTGATCTGTTGGCCAGGCTGGAGTGCAATGGCACAATCTCAGTTCACTGCAACCTCTCTGCCTCCTGGGTTCAAGCAGTTCTGCCTCAGCCTCCTGAGTAGCTGGGATTGCAGGCACCCGCCACCATGCCCAGCTAATTTTTGTATTTTTCGTAGAGGTGAGGATTCACTGTGTTGGCAAGGCTGGTTTCAAACTCCTGATCTCAGTGATCTGCCCACTTTGGCCTCCCAAAGTGCTGGGATTACAAGCATGAACCACTGCGCCCAGCCTGGACAGTGATTGTTTTGTTCAAAGAAATGCTTAGTAAAAGGGTTGAGATGCAGTGGCTCACTCCTGTAATTCCAGCACTTTGGAAGGCTGAGCCGGCGGCTCGCTTGAGGCCAGGAGTTCAAGACCAGCCTGGTCAGTATGGTGAAACCTGTCTACTAAAACTACAAAAATTAGCCACGCATGGTGGCAGGTGCCTGTTATTTCAGCTACTACTGTAATCTCAGCTACAAGAACGAAACTCCATCTCAAAAGAAAGAGAAATGCTTAGCAAAATGAAGTCAGGAACCAAACACAGAACTGTTTCTTCTTAAGCGGTACGGGAACATTGAAACCCTTGTTATTTTAAACAGGTAAATGATGGATACAGTAGACGACTTTCCATGTCACATGGAAACTGAGATGACATTTTCTTTTTAAACTTTAATAATACAAAGAAGAGGCCAGGCATGGTGGCTCAAGCCTGTAATCCCAGCACTTTGGGAGGCCGAGGCGGGTGGATCACGAGGTCAGGAGATCGAGACCATCCTGGCTAACATGGTGAAACCCCGTCTCTACTAAAATACAAAAAAAAACTAGCCGGGCGAGGTGGCGGGCGCCTGTAGTCCCAGCTACTCGGAGGCTGAGGCGGGAGAATGGCGTGAACGCGGGAGGCGGAGCTTGCAGTGAGCCGAGATCGCGCCACTGCACTCCAGCCTGGGCGACACAGCGAGACTCCGTCTCAAAAAAAAAAAAATAATAATGCAATGAAGAGACAGAGGTGTTTCTCTGTTGCTTGGGCTATTGAACTAGCCTCAAGAGATCTTCCTGCCTGACCTCCCAGAGTACTGGGAGAAGGGCATAGAGGTGACATCTTTTACTTCCTTTTGCTTTGTTTTTTATCTTGTATGTTCTTCCAATGAAGAGGTGACTTATTTTTATTTGTTTAGTTTTTGAGACAGAGCCTCGCTCTGTCGCCCAGGCTGGAGTGCAGTGGCGCGATCTCCACTCACTGCAAGCTCCGCCTCCTGGGTTCGCGCCACTCCATAGGGGGTGTCTGCAGAAGTGGACGTGTCTTCGTGGTGCTTGTCAGAGGTCAGAAGCTAGGCTTGTGGAGTTGGCAGAAGTGAAGTCCTGAGTGCCACAGGGCCTGTACCCCTACACCAGAAGGGCAGGAACCTCCAGGACAGAGCCAGGGAGGAAGCACCCCAGTGTGGTGGCCTGGGGGTCTGCAGGCTGCTCTCCCTTGCCATGCAGCGTGGTTACTTTTGGGGAGGCTTCAAAAGCCCATGACAGAGAAGCCTCCCTTTTCATCTGTAGAATTGGATGTGACATGTCTTTACGTGGAGTCTCATGGGAGAGCTGGTCTTGGGTTTTGTGTTTTTAATTGTGCGAGGTGTTTTGTCTGCACGTAAAATGAGGTTGCTTTGTGTCATCCCAGTGGCTGCAGAGAGAAACTCATCTGAGAAGCTGTGGAGCTAGATGCTGGGCCCCAAGAGCCGCCAGCCAGAGCCTAGGGCGTCCCCAGTTCTGAGCAGTTGCAGCTTTCTGGTGTTTTCTCAGGGGCTTTGGGGCCAGGGGGGCTGCAGTGTCAGCAGATTACTATGTGAATCATTTGTCTGAGATACTTACAAGTCCGTGTTCCCATTCTTCAGCTGGAGAAGTTTGGGTAACTGCCATTCTGTTGCTCCTTGGGAAGTCAGAACTCCTAGTTCAATAGCGACTTTCCCTAGCTGAGTGCAGTGGCATGTACCTCTAATCCCAGCTACTTGGGAGGCTGAGGCGGGTGCATCACCTGAGGTCAGGAGTTCGAGACCAGCCTGGCCAACATGGTAAAACCCTGTCTCTACTAAAAATACCAAAAAAAAAAAAAATAGGCTGGGTATGGTGGCTCACACCTGTAATCCCAGCACTTTGGGAGGCTGGGGCGGGTGGATCACAAGGTCAGGAGTTTAAGACCAGCCTAGCCAACATAGTGAAACCCTGTCTCTATTAAAAATACAAAAATTAACTGGACGTGGTGGCGGGCGTCTGTAACCCCAGCTACTCGGGAGGCTGACAAAGGAGAATCATTTGAACCCGGGAGGCGGAGGTTGCAGTGAGCTGAGATCTCACCACTGCACTCCAGTCTGGGCGACAGCAAGACTCCATCTCAAAAAATAAAATAAAATAAAAATACAAAAACAATGGCCGGGCGCAGTGACTCACGCCTGTAATCCCAGCACTTTGGGAGGCAGAGGCGGGCGGATCACCAGGTCAGGAGATCAAGACCATCTTGGCTAACATGGTGAAACCCCATCTCTACTAAAAATACAAAAAATTATCTGAGCGTAGTGGCAGGCGCCTGTAGTCCCAGCTACTCACCAGGAGAATGACGTGAACCCGGGAGGTGGAGCTTGCAGTGAGCTGAGATCATGCCACTGCACTCCAGCCTGGGCGACAGAGCGAGATTCCATCTCAAAAAAAAAAGCCAGGCTTGGTGGTGGGGGCCTGTAATCCCAGCTACTCAACTCAGGAGGCTGAGGCGGGAGAATTGCTTGAACCCGGGAGTTAGAGGTTGCTGTGAGCTGAGATTGCGCCATTGCACTCCAGCCTGGGCAACAAGAGTGAAACTCAGTCTCAGAAAAAAGAAAAAGATTCCTGAAAATCCTGATTCTATTTCAGCTCTCCCCAGAGGTGAGCTGATGCTCCCTGCTTCACTCCCCTCCTTGTTTTCCTTCCCCAGAATTCAGTTTGCCTGTTCTGTGTGCAAGTTCCGTAGCTTTGACGATGAAGAGATCCAGAAGCATCTGCAAAGCAAATTCCACAAAGAGACGCTGCGGTTCATAAGCACCAAGCTGCCTGACAAGACAGTGGAGTTCCTGCAGGTAAAGGACAGCTGGGTCCCGTCACCTCATCTCCCATCGATCCGGCAGGTGCTGGATCCCTTGAAGGACGAAGGGAAATCAGACGCCATACTTGGCCAAGGTTTCCTTTCCCAGATAGAGCAGCTGTGTAAGTCCCGGAGTCACGGGGACAACCGAGCGCTCCGGCCATAGTGCTGTGCTGCCCATGGAACTGCTCTGATAGCTGCCTGCCTAGCCCTGGCAGCTGAGAAATGTCCACACATGCCAGCCTCTCATTTTACTTTATGCCATCTCCAACCCCACCTAGAAATACATTGTAAACAGAAATAAGAAAATTGAGAAGCGGCGTCAGGAATTGATGGAGAAAGAAACTGCGAAACCAAAACCAGATCCTTTCAAAGGTAAGTTGTGATCCCAGGATGCGCGCTGTCCTGGATGGTAGTAAGGCATATGACGGGACCCATAAAACGTGGTGCGAGGCCGGGTGTGGCGGATCACAAGGTCAGGAGATCCAGACCATCCTGGCTAATGTGGTGAAACCCCGTCTCTACTAAAAAATAGAAAAAAGGGCCGGGTGCAGTGGCTCAAGCCTGTAATCCCAGCACTTTGGGAGGCCGAGGCGGGCGGATCACGAGGTCAGGAGATCGAGACCATCCTGGATAACAAGGAGAAACCCCGTCTCTACTAAAAATACAAAAAAGGAGCCATGCGTGGTGGCAGTCGCCTG
>NW_016826746.1:40923-48466 GCF_001698545.2 Rhinopithecus bieti
TTTTTTTTTTTTTTTTTTTTTTTCTTTTTTTTTTTCATGGAGTTTCACTGTTGTTGCCCAGGTTGGCGTGCAGTAGTGCGACCTCGGTTCACGGCAACTTCCGTCTCCCAGGTTCAAGCAGTTCTCCAGCCTCAGCCTCCTAAGTAGCTGGGATTACAGGTGTCCGCCACAACGTCCGGCTAATTTTTTGTATTTTTAGTAGAGATGGGGTTTCACCATGTTGGCCAGGCTGGTCTTGAACTCCTGACCTCAGGTCATCCACCCACCTCAGCCTCCCAAAGTGCTGGGATGACAGGTGTGAGCCACTGCGCCCAGCCCCAGTACTGTTAGAGATAAGCTGAAAAGCAGTATACAAACAAGGGACCATTGTGCTGAAGGCGTGAGCCGCCACACCCAGCACAGTCACACTTCTGTTGAATTTACTGTGAAATCAGTGTAACCCCAAAAGCTGAAAAGAAAGAGCTTGCCCTTTTCCTCCACTGAGCCCACACCGCCTTTCATTTGTAAACGCTCTTGTTTCACCCCCGATTCTGCACGTGATACTTGGGTATCGGGCGCATCTTTGCGTTTATCTCTTAAGATTGTCCAGCTTTTCCAGTTTGTTAGTCTTAGTTGCACAGTCTCTCCGGAGCCTTCTCTCTGTTCGTGGAGCCTGGTGTTTTGAGATTTGTCTCGCTGCATAGGGCTGATCTCAGGATGACTCGGCAGAGCCTGACTGGTTTGTTCTCTTGCTTATCTTTGCCATTTTTAAAAGATCACATTTGGTTCCCTTTGCAGTTGGCTGCTGAACAGTTCAAGAAAACCAGTCTCCATGTGGCTAAGAGTGTTTTGAACAACAGACATATAGTGAAGATGCTGGAAAAATACCTCAAGGTTTGTGCTTGCGAGTACCACAGACCGGAAAAGCTTTTGAAAGGGAAGATGAACCCCATGAGCAGGGAGTTGAATCCAGAGTGCAGCGTTTAGCGTTTCTGAGTCTTTTGACCAGTTGAGGGACACTGGAGTACATCAGGCTCAGGAACGTGACAACTGGGATTTCCAATCAGTCACTGCTTGCCTGGGGACTCTGGGGATGTGGTGCAGCTTGATTAATAAGTGTGTAATGGCACTCCATGGAAAATCCCGATTGTTTAGCCTTAAAATTCTGAGCAAATGATTTTTAGGTGCTTTAGAAAACCCAAGGTTAGCCCTACTCGGGAACCTGGGATGGGAGGATTGCTTGAGCCCAGGAATTTGAGGCTACAGTGAGTGATGGTGGTACCACTGCACTTCAGCCTGGGTAACATAGCAAGACCTGGTCTTTAAAATAAAGGAAAGCGGAGAACTGGGAGTTATGGCTCATGCCTGTAATCCCAATAGCTTGGGAGGCTGAGGCAGGAAGATCCCTGTGCCTGGGAGTTAGAGGAGTTACGATTGTGCCACTGCACTCCAGCCCAGGTGACAGAGCGAGACCCCATCTCAAAAAAAATATCCAAGGTAGATGATAATTTTCCAGAAGAGAAGCTAAAAAGAGATTTCACTGATAGAGCCAACCGACAGTGAGGTTGAAGGTGAATGAGGTTGAAGATGAGGGGTAGTAAGGAACCAGAGCCTTCATGCTGAGAGCAGCATATAAAAGTCCCAGAGTGGGTGCTCATGGAGAGAAGGCTGCTTGGAAGAGCTCCCAGTTCTTTCTTGTGAAACCTATTTTGCTCAGTGTTCATCCCAGTACTTCAGCATTTGGGGCAGGCAGCTAAGTCCCAGCCCACAACCTGACTTCAGGACCTGTTTGCCCTCCTCTCAGTTACTAAACACTTCCATATTTGACAATTCCATCCATTAAAGGCACAGAATCTAAATAACCAATTTAAGAAACATGACTGGGCTGGGCGTGGTGGCTCACACCTGTAATCCTAGTACTTTGGGAGGCTGAGGTGGCGGATCACTTTGAGCTCAGGAGTTCGAGATCAGCCTGGACAACATGGTGAAACCCTGTCTGTACAAAAAAATACATAAATTAGCCAGGCATGGTGGCCCACGCCTGTGGTCCCCACTACTCAGGAGGCAGAGGGTGCAGTGAGCCAAGATTGTGCCACTGCACTCCAGCCTGGATGACAGAGTGAGACCCTGACTCAAAAAAAAGAGGGAAGAAACATAACTCATGATTTTACCTTTGTAGCTGAAACAAGGTAAAAGTTTCTAGAGTCAAGTGTGGGCTCAGCCTTCTAAGCGTCTCTGTTTTTATTTATTTTTTTATTTTTTTGAGCCAGGGTCTTGTTCTCTTACCAGGCTGGAGCGTAGTGGTGTGACGATAGCTCACTGCAGCCTCGCATTCCTGATCTCAAGAGATCCTCCCCACTCAGTCTCCCAGGTAGCTGGGACTGCAGTAGTACACCACCACACCTGGCTAATTTTTTTTTTTTTTGAGATGGAGTCTCGCTCTACTGCCCAGGCTGGAGTGCAGTGGTGTAACCTCCGCCACCTGGGTTCATGCCATTCTCCTGCCTCACCCTCCTGAGTAGCTGGGACTACAGGTGCCCGCCACCACTCCTGGCTAATTTTTTGTAGTTTTGATAGAGATGGGATTTCACCACGTTAGGATGGTCTTGATCGCCTGACCTCGTGATCCACCCGCCTCGGCCTCCCAAAGTACTGGGATTACAGGCATGAGCCGCTTCGCCTGGCCTCACACTGGCTAATTTTTAAGACACTCTTGCTCTGTTGCCCATGCTCGTCTGGCCTCAAGTGATCCTCCCGCCTTGACCTCCCAAATTGCTGGGGTTACAGGCATGAGCGCCTTGCCCTAAGCATCATATTTTAAAACATGTTTCCTAATCTGGTAATGATAACTTTTAGTTTGCTTGTTTTAGACTACAGATAGTTTTTTAGCATATAGTTAGGAGAATTTTGACTTCTGAGGGAGTCAGACTTGATTTGAATCTTGATTCTGATGTGTAGTAGTTTTGTTACCTCTGGCAAGTTACTGATCTTTGAAGCTCAGTTCCTTTTCTGTAAAAAGGGGATTTATCTCAAGGCTATGGGCACAAATGACACTTAAAAAAAATTTTTTTTTTTGTTCTGCAACCTCTGCCTCCTGGGTTCAAGCGATTCTCATGCCTCTGCCTCCTGAGTAGCTAGGATTACAGGCACGTGCCACCATGCACGGCTAATTTTTGTATATTTTGTAGAGCTGGGGTTTCGCCACGTTGCCCAGGCTGGTCTCCAACTCCTGAGCTCAAGCAGTCCTCCGGCCCCAGCCTCCCAAAGTGCAGGGATTACAGATTACAGACGTGAGCCACTGCACCTTAATGACACTAAAAAATTACGTAGTGTTAACTTCTGTTACATGCCGTTTTTTAAAAACATCAAGTTAAGACCGGGCGTGGTGGCTCACGCCTGTAATTCCAGCACTTTGGAAGGCCGAGGTGGGCAGATCACGAAGTCAGGAGGTCAAGACCATCCTGGCTAACACGGGAAACCCCGTCTCTACTAAAAATACAAAAAATTAAGCGGGCGTGGTGGCAGGCACCTTGAGCTACTCAGGAGGCTGAGGCAGGAGAATGGCGTGAACCCGGGAGGTGGAGGTTGCAGTGAGCTGAGATCGCACCACTACACTTCAGCCTGGATGACAGAGGGAGACTCCATCTCAAAAAAAAAAAAGCATCAAGAAATCCTGGGTCTTGTGAACTTTTCCTCACTGTTACATGCTTGCAGGCCGGGCGCAGTGGCTCACACCTGTAATCCCAGCACTTTGGTAGGCCGAGGCGGGCAGATCACCTGAGGTTGGAGTTCCAGACCAGCCTGACCAACAATGGAGAAACACCATCTCCGCTAAAAATACAAAATTAGCCGGGCGTGGTGGCACACGCCTGTAATCCCAGCTACTTGGGAGGCTGAGGCCGGAGAATCACTGGAGGCGGAGGTTGTGGTGAACCGAGATCACACCACGGCAGTCCAGCCTGGGTGACAGTGAGACTCCGTCTCAAAAAAAAAAATTGCAGAATATCTGGTGACACTTTTCTGAATCTGTAGGCTCTGAGAACATGTAGGATTCACTCCTGTGGTGTAACTTACAGAAGTGTTTCATTGTGGACTCTGCTGGTTCTGGAAAGCTGACATCCCAGCAATCATGGGGCTCCTGAGCTCTGCTTAGACCACACTGACCTGTGTTTCCTCTTTGGCCAGGGTGAGGACCCTTTTACCAGTGAAACCGTTGATCCAGAAATGGAAGGAGATGACAATTTAGGAGGTGAGGATAAGAAAGAGACACCTGAGGAGGTGGCCGCGGACGTCTTAGCCGAGGTGATTACAGCAGCGGTGAGGGCTGTAGATGGGGAAGGAGCACCTGCTCCAGAGAGCAACGGGGAGCCAGCTGAGGGCGAAGGCCCCGTGGACACAGCGGAGGCCAGTAGTGATCCTCAAGCTGAACAGCTGCTGGAAGAGCAGGTGCCCTGCGGAACGGCACCTGAGAAGGGCGTCCATGAGGCCAGAAGCGAGGCTGCAGAGGCTGGAAATGGCACCGAGACAATGGGAGCAGAGGCAGAAAGTGCCCATACCAGAGCTGCTCCTGCTCCAGCTGCCACAGATGCCGAAGTGGAACAAACTGATGCAGAGTCCAAAGATGCTATTCCCACAGAATGATGCGCATTTCCCTGTTCCAGGGAAGGCACTGGGATAATGGAGGTGTTGCTCTTTCTCCCTTGGTCTGTAAGCAGTACAAGGGCGTGTGCTCCTGGAATATGCTGTAAACTAATTTCGGTGAAGAGACCCAGCCGTTTCCTCCTGAGCAGTGCCTCTTACGGCTTGTCTTGTGCAGTCGTGTGGCTTCTTGCCCAGGTTTGAAAGAAGTACATTGTCCTTAGCGGCTGTAACATGTCTCTTGACACTGCACTTGGAAATAATAAAGGTTGGGTGATTATATCTTGATGATACATTACTTGTTCAATATAGCCACTGATGGAATGCCTCTTTTTTTATTTTATTTTTTTCCTTATTTTATTTTCTCTTTTTTGGTTGGGAACAGCTCAACACTAGGAATATATCTTGCTCTATAGAGGATTTTTGTTTGTTTCAAGCTTCGGCCTTTAACCTGTACCTCTGTAGTGCACCATCTGGTGTGTGATTTTCACAGGACTCGCCAGCACCTGGTTCACATGTGGCACCACGTCACATCCACGCACGCTCAAAGGCCAGAAGAATCTGACCGACCTACACCACTGGAAACACACCCACCTCAGCCTCAAGAACCAGACTGTGCAGGGGGCATTGTGCCCCAATCTTTAGTCCTTGCTGAATCAGTTCTCTAATATTTTACCTCATTTGTGTTCCACCTCTAGATTACTTCAGTTTTTTTTTTTCCTTTAAAATTAGTTACTGCCACTCAAATGCATTTACAAAGAAAATTTGGCCAGACCCAATGGTGCATGCCTATAATCCCAGCACTTTGGGAGGCCGAGGCAGGAGGATAGCTTAAGCCCAGGAATTCAAGACCAACCTGGACAACATAGCAGGACCCCATCTCTTTAAAAAAAAAAAAAAAAAAAAAAACTTGATGTGATTCCCATAGATGGAATAATCCAGCATAAGTTGCCATAGATAGAAGCTATCGGTTAAAAAAATAATGAAGTACATGTTTCATTTTAGAGAAATAACTATTACTTTAGACCTTTCCAAATCTGAGAAAGGGAGGCTAGCATGTGTTCAAGGTTAGCACACAACAGTTAGAATTTCCTCAAATCAGAAGAATTGGAAGATACCCCCACTTTTGAAATGGCCCTCCTGTGTCGGTTTCCCTGTGGCCTTGTGAACTGTATACATCTCACATGTTGGGAAACGCCACTGGAAAGTCATTAGAAAGGAGGCAGTAAAATGTTTGCTGAGCCTCTGCTGTATATCAGGGGCTAACTCACTATGCACATTCTAGGAACTGGGCCCTGCTCATGAGGAGCCTTAGTGGAGATTCCAGGTGAATATTTATTAAAAAGTCAACAAGAGAACTGAAAATGGAAATAAACTGCTTGATAAGACGACGGTGCCTCTGGGTTATTTCTGCTCAGCATCCGTTCGTGTTGCGTAGATGCGTCTTAATCGCAGGTTGAGCCTGCTCTTTAAGCTTGTTATCTTAAGGCAAAAATGTTAGCATTGAACATCAATAGTGGAAAAAAAATCACTAGTGGAACTGCTTTATTTCCTTAATTTTCTTTTTTTCCTTTTTTTTTATTTGAGACAAGAGTCTCACTCTGTTGCCCAGGCTGGAGTGCAGTGGTGTGATCTTGGCTTACTGCAACCTCCGCCTCCTAGATTACGGGCTTGAGCTACTGCACCTGGCTCCCCCGCCCCTTTTTCTTCTTCTTCTAAAACTCCAAGACCCGGCCAGGCATGGTAGCTCACAACTGTATTCCCGGTACTTGAGGAGGCTGACACAGGTGGATCACTTGAAGTCGGGAGTTCGAGACCAGCCTGGCCAACATGGCAAAACCCTGTCTGTACCAAATATACAAAAATCTAGCTGGGTGTGGTGACACACGCTTGTAATCCCAGCTACTGGGGAAGCTGTGGCAGAAAAATTGCTTTAACTAGGGAGGCAGAGGCTGCAGTGAGTCGAGGTTACGCTACTGCACCCCAGCCTGGGCAACAGAGCAACACTGTCTCAAAAAAATGAAATATCAGGTCGGGTGCGGTGGTTGATGCCTGTAATCCAAGGACTTTGGGAGGCCAAGGTGGGCAGATCACAAGGTCAGGAGCTCGAGAACATCTTGGCCAACATGGTGAAACCCCATCTCTACTAAAAATACAAAAATTAGCTGGGCATAGTGGTGGGCGCCTGTAGTCACAGCTACTCTGGAGGCTGAGGCAGGAGAATTGCTTGAACCCTGGAGGCAGAGGTTGCAGTGACCCAAGATCGTGCCACTGCACTCCAGCCTGGGCAACAAGAGCAAAACTTCGTGTGTCTCCCTCTCCCCTCTCCCCTCTATCCTCTATGAATCCAAGACCTATCATTAAATTGGTCTGAATGTCAGTGAGGCTTTTCCACCTTCCACCTCTTGGTGAAACTACATAATTTTTTTGTTGTTTTGTTTCATTTTACAGGCAGGATCTCACTCTCTTGTCCAGGCTGGAGTGCAGTGGCACCACAGTAGCTCACTGCAGCCTTCCAAATCTTGGTTTGAAGTGATCCTCCCACTTCAGCCTCCTGATTAGCTGGGACTACAGGAGTGCACCACTATGCCCAGCTAATTTTTAAAAGTCTTGCAGCCAGGTGCAGTGGCTCATGCCTGTAGTCCCAGCACTTTGGGAGGCCGAAGCAGATGGATGGCCTGAGGTCAGGAGTTCAAGACCAGCCTGGCCAGCATGGTGAAACCCCATCTCTACTAAAAATATAAAAAATTAGTCAGGCGTGGTGGCGGGTACCTGTAATCCCAGCTACTCAGAAGGCTGAGGCAGGAGAATTTCTTGAACCCGGAAGGTGGAGGTTGCAGTGAGCCAAGGTCATGCCATTGCACTCCAGCCTGGGCAACAAGACAAGAGTGGGACTCCGTCTCAAAAAAAAAAAAAAAAAAAAAAA
>NW_016826746.1:49988-68819 GCF_001698545.2 Rhinopithecus bieti
GCATGGTGGCTCATGCCTGTAATCCCAGCACTTTGGGAGGCCAAGGCAGGGGGATCACAAGGTCAGGAGTTCAAGACCAGCCTGGCCAGCATAGTGAAACCCCGTCTCTACTAAAAATACAAAAATTAGCCAGGTGTTGGGCAGACACCTGTAATCCCAGCTGCTCAGGAGGCTGAGGCAGAAGAATCACTTGAACCCAGGAAGCAGAGATTGCAGTGAGCCAAGATCGCGCCACTGCACTCCAGCTTGGGCCACAGAGCGACACTCCGTCTCAAAAAAAAAAAAAAAAGATCCTCCTGTGTTTGCCTCCCAAAGTGCTGGGATTATAGGTGTGAGCCACCACACCCAGCCTCCCTTCATTCCTTTTTATGACTAAATAATATTCCATTGTATGGATACAGTATATTTTACATTTTGTTTATACGTTCACCTGATTAATGTGAGTTTATTATTGTAAACAGTGCTGCAAGGAACAGTCATGGTCAAGTGTTTATCTGAGTACCTGTTTTCTGTTTTATTTATTTGTTTTTGAGACAGAGTTTCGTTCTGTCGCCCAGGCTGGAGTGCAATGGCACAATCTCAGTTCACTGCAATCCTCCGCCTCCTGGGTTCAAGCAGTTCTCCTGCCTCAGCCCCCCAAGTAGCTGGGATTACAGACGCCTGCTACCTTGCCTGGCTTATTTTGTATTTTTAGTAGAGATGGGGTTTCACCACGTTGGCTGGGATGGTCTTGCTATACTGACCTCGTGATCTGTCCTGCCTTGGCCTCCCAAAGTGCTGGGATTACAGGCACGAGCCACCATGCCTAGCCTAAGGCAAGAGGATCTCTTAAGTCAGGAGCTGGAGACTAGTGTGAGCAACATAGTGAGACCTCATCTCTACAAAAAAATTAAAAATTAGTTGGGCATGGTCTGTACCTAAAGTCCCAGATCCCTGGGAGGCTGAGCTGGGAGGATCACCTGGGCCCAGGAAGTCGAGGCTGCAGTGAGCCATGATTGTGCCACTGTACTCCATCCTGGGCGACAGAGTGAGACCATCGGTCTCTAAGAAAAATAAAAAATAAAGTATAAGGCCAGGTGCGGTGGCTCACGTCTGTAATCCCAGCACTTTGGGAGGCTGAGGCAGGCGGATCACGAGGTCAGGAGATCGAGACCATCCTGGCTAACACGGTGAAACCCTGTGTCTACTAAAAAATACAAAAAATTAGCCGGGTGTGGTGGCAGGCACCTGTAGTCCAGCTACTTGGGAGGCCGAGGCAGAAGAATGGCGTGAACCCGGGAGGCAGAGCTTGCAGTGACCTGAGATCGTGCTACTGCGCTACAGCCTGGGTGACAGAGCAAGACTTCATCTCAAAAAAATAAAGTGTACGCTCAGCAAGTAGTGTATTAACAGGCAGCTTAGACTGTAAATCTGATTCAGATTGCCCATCTCATAGTCCTCAATGTCCTTGTAGAAGATAAAAAAGGGGTTCAATAACTTTTGCAATTATTGAAACTCTCAGCTGGGTGCAATGGGTCACACCTCTAATCCCAGCACTTTGGGAGGCCAAGGCAGGACAACTGCTTGGGCCCAAGAGTTTGAGACCTACCTGTTCAATATCATGAGACCCCCATCTCTATAAGATTATATATATGGCTGGGTGCAGTGGCTCACACCTGTAATCTCAGCACTTTGGCAGGCTGAGGCGGGTGGATCACAAGGTCAGGAGTTTGAGGGCAGCCTGGCCAACATGGTGAAACCCCGTCTCTACCGAAAAAATACAAAAACTAGCCAGGCATGGTGGCATGTGCCTGTAATCCCAGCTACTCTGGAGGTTGAGGCAGGAGAATTGCTTGAATCGGGGAGGCGAAGGTTGTGTGAGCCCAGGTCACACCACTGCACTCCAGCTGGGGCGACAGAGCAAGACTCAGTCTCAAAAAAATATTAAAAAAAAAAAAAGAATACTTATATACAGGTTGAGTGGGGTGGAACATTAAGTGACCATGGAAAGAAATGAGACTGGGTACAGTGGCTCACACCTGTAATCCCAGCACTTTGGGAGGCTGAGGCAAGAGGATCACTTGAGCCCAGGAGTTTGAGATGATCCTGGGCAACATGGCAAAACCGTCTCTATAAAAAATACAAAAATTAGGCCAGGCATGGTGGCGCATACCTGTAGTCCCAGCTGCAGTCCCGGAGGCTGAGGTGGGAGGATCATTTTAACCCTTGGAAGGTGAGGCTGCAGTGAGCCATGATTGCAGCACTGCACTCTAACCTGGGTGACCGAGTGAGACCCTGTCTCAAAAAAAAAAAAAAAAAAAAAAACCAGGCGTGGTGGCACACTCCTGTAATCCCAGCACTTTGGGAGGCCGAGGCAGGCAGATCATGAGGTCAGGAGATCGAGACCATCCTGGCTAACATGGTGAAACCCCATCTCTACTAAAAATACAAAAAAAACAATTAGCTGGGAGTGGTGGCAGGCACCTGTAATCCCAACTACTTGGGAGGCTGAGGCAGGAGAATGGCGTGAACCCAGGAGGCGGAGCTTGCAGTGAGCTGAGATTGCTCCACTGCACTCCAGCCTGGGTGACAGAGCAAGACTCCATCTCAAAAAAAAAAAAGAAAGAAAAAAGAAAAAAAGAAAATGCTGGTGCAGTGGCCTATGCCTGTAACCCCAGCACTTTGGGAGACTGAAGCGGGGGTGTCACTGAGGTCAGGAGTTCGAGACTAGCCTGGCCAACATAGCGAAAACCCATCTCTACTAAAAATACAAAAAGTAGCTGGCACATCCCTATAATCTCAGGTACTCGGGAGGCTGAGGCAGGAGAATCGCTTGAACCCCAGAGGCGAAGGTTGTGGTGAGCCGAGATCACACCACTGCACTCTAGCCTGGGTGACAGGGCAAGACTCCATCTAGGGAAAATAAAAAAAAAAAAAAAAAAAAAAAAGGAAGACTATTTACATGTCCAAAATCTAAATGGAAAGGATAATTACATATACTTGAATGAGCACTTTGCCTGTTACACTGTTTTGTTTTCTCTTTAGCAAATATACGAATTTCATGAGAAAATCTAATGCGATCACACCAGTCCACAATATGACTAACACTAAGTTGAAATTAGGCTCTCATTGCTAAGATTTTTTGCTTAGTGATAGAAGCAGGTATTGCCACGTTCTCCAAATGTTTGTAAAGGTGCTCTGTGGGTGTGGTGGTTCACACCTGTAATCCCAGCACTTTGGGAGGCCAAGGTGGGTGGATCACTTGAGGCCAGGAGTTTGAGACCACCCTGGGCAACATGGCAAAATGCTGTCTGTACCAAAAACACAAAAATTAGGCCAGGTGTGGTGGTTCACGCCTGTAATCCCAGCACTTTGGGAGGCCAAGGAGGGCAGATCACTTGAGGTCAGGAGTTCGAGACCAGCCTGGTCAACATGATGAAACCTCGTCTCTACCAAAAAATACAAAAATTAGCTGGACATGGTGGGGCATGCCTAAGTCCCAGCTATTCCAGATGCTGAGGTGAGAGAATCACTTGAACCTGGGAGGCGGAGGTTGCAGTGAGCAGAGATGGTGCCACTGCAGTCCAGCCTGAGCCACAGAGCAAAACCCCATCTCAAAAAAAAAAAAACAACAAAAAAAATAAAAATACAAAAATTAGCCAGGTGTGGTGGCGCACACCTGTAATCCCAGTTACTCAGGAGGCTGAGATGGGAGAATCACTTGAACCTGGGAGGGGAGGTTGTAGTGAGCTGAAATGGCACCATTGAACTGCAACTTGAGTGACAGACTCCAGGTCGGAAAAATAAAAATTAAAAAAGGTGCCTGTGGAGGCTGGGCACGGTAGCTCACACCTGTAATCCCAGCACTTTGGGAGGCCAAGGCGGGCAGATCAAGAGGTCAGGAGATCAAGACCATCCCGGCTAACACGGGAAACCCCGTCTCTACTAAAAATACAAAAAATGAAGTGGACGTGGTGGCAGGCACCTTGAGCTGCTCGGGAGGCTGAGGCAGGAGAATGGTGTGAACCCGGGAGGCGGAGGTTGCAGTGAGCCGAGATTGTGCCACTGCACTCCAGCCTGGGCAACAGAGCAAGACTCCATCTAAAAAAAAAAAGGTGCCTGTGGAATGTGCACAGTCATTGGTGTGTCACAAACCTGCATGTTTATTAGGAACCCATCTTTGCTTTGTGACCCTGAAAGTTACTAATCTCCCCATCAGGTTTTCTATCTGCAAATGGGGGAAATAACT
Organism: Rhinopithecus bieti; assembly: GCF_001698545.2. Lineage (NCBI taxonomy): Eukaryota > Metazoa > Chordata > Mammalia > Primates > Cercopithecidae > Rhinopithecus > Rhinopithecus bieti. The sequence continues at coordinate 54,217 of NW_016826746.1, forward strand.
GATAAATAAAAAACTGATAAATCTCCTAATTTAAATGAGTAAGCTTGCAATTTATTTCTGTTATTTCTGGAAAACATAAGGGCAGCCCATTTGTGCAACCAAGTAGTTATTCCTCATCTTGGGGTACGATCTTTGGGAGATGAGGGCCTAGTTTAACCCTAAATAAGGTGTTAGGAATAAAAGTAATTCATGAAAGCTGGTGTGGCGGGCATGCAATCTGTTAGTCATAGCCACTCAGGAGTGCTGAATCGGGAGGATCACTTGAAGCCAAGAGTTCAAGAACCCAGCCTCTACTACAAGACTCCTTTTTTTTTTTTTTTGAGATGGAGTTCGCTCTGCGCCGAGGCTGGAGTAGCAGTGGCGCGATCTTGGCTCACTGCAAGCTCCGCCTCCGGGTTCACGCCATTCTCACTGCCTCAGCCTCCCGAGTAGCTGGGACTACGGCCGCCCGCCACGGCCGCTAGGTTTTTTGTTTTTTGGTAGAGACGGGGTTTCACACGTGTTAGCCAGGGATGGTCTCGGATCTCCTGACCTCGTGATCCGCGCCGTTCGGTTCCCAAAGTGCTGGGATACAGGCTTGAGCCAACCGCGCCCGGCCTGCACAAAATTTTTAATTTTGAGGCTTGGCGAGGTGGCTCATGCCTATAATCCCAGCACTTTGGGACGCCGAGTTGGGTGGATCACAAAGTCAGGAATTTGAGACCAGCCTGGCCAGCATGGTGAAACCCCATCTCTACTAAAAATACAAAAAATCAGCCAGGCATGGTGACACCTGCCTGTACTCCCAGCTACTTGGGAGGCTGAGGCAGGAGAATTACTGGAACCCAGAAGGCAGGGATTGCAGTGAGCAGAGATCACGCCACTGCACTCCAGCCTGGGTGACAGAGTAATACTCCATCTCAATAAAATAAAGTAAAAATAAAATTAAATTAAATTAAAAAGTGAGTTTCTGGGAAAAAAAATTTAATTTTGATGAAGCCTAATTTGTCTATTTTTTATTTTCTAAATTGTGCTTTTGATGACATATCAATAAAACCATTGCGATTCAGTCCAACAGGCTGTGAAAATAGAAAAAAGAAAAAGAAAAAACCATTGTCATATCCAAGGTCATGAAGATTTCACTCTTCCAGCACTTCGGGAGGCCAAGGTGGGAGATTACTTGAGCCTAGGAATTTGAGACCAGCCTGGGTAACATACACCCCATCTCTACAAAAAAAATTTTTTTTGGCTGGGCACAAGGGCTCACGCCTGTAATTCCAACACTTTGGGAGGCCGAGATGGGTGGATCACCTGAGGTCAGGAGTTCGAGACCAGCCTGGTCAACATGGTGAAACCCTGTCTCTACTAAAAATATAAAAATTAGCCAGGCATGGTGGTTTGCGACTGTAGTCCCAGTTACTTGGGAGGCTGAGGCAGGAGAGTTGCTTGAACCTGGGAGATAGAAGTTGCAGTGAGCTGAGATCGTGCCACTGCACTCCAGCCTGGGCAACAGAGCAAGACTGCCTCTCAAAAAAAAAGAAACAAAACAAAAAATTAGTCTGGCATGGTGGCACGCACCTGTAATCCCAGCTACTCAGGAGGCTGAGGCAGCAGAATTGCTTGAACTCAGGAGGGAGGCAGAGGTTGCAGTGAGCTGAGATTGCGTCGCTGCACTCTAGCCTGGGTAACAGAAGGAGACTTGGTCTCTAAAAAAAAAAAAAAAAAAAAGGCTGGGTGCAGTGACTCAGGCCTGTAATCAATCCCAGCACTTTGGGAGGCCAAGGCGGGCTGATCACCTGAGGTCAGGGGTTCGAGACCAGCCTGAGCAACATGGCAAAACCCCATCTCTACCAAAAATACAAAAATATAAAACTTAGCCAGGCGTGGTGGCACATGTCTGTACAGCTACTTGGGAGGCTGAGGCAGAAGAATCACTTGAACCCAGGAAGTGGAGGTTGCAGTCAGCCGGGATCGCGCCACTGCACTCTAGACTGGGCGACAAGAACGTGACTCTGTCTCAAAAAAAAAAAAAAAAAATTATTAGCTTGGCATGGTAGCATGTACCTGTAGTACCAGCTACTCAGGAAAGGCTATGGTGGGAGGATCACTTGAACCCAGGAGTTCAAGGCTACAGTGAGCTATGATTCCATCACTGCATTCAAGCCTGGGCAAAAGAGCAAGATCCTGTCTTAAAATATGCCCCTAGGCCGGGCACGGTGGCTTACACCTGTAATCCCAGCACTTCAAGAGGCCCAGGCAGGCGGATCACCGGAGGTTGGAAGTTTGAGACCAGCCTGACCAACATGGAGAAACCACATCTCTAGTAAAAATACAAAATTAGCCAGGCATGGGGGCACCTGTAATCCCAGCTACTCAGGAGGCTGAGGCAGGAGAATCGCTTGAACCCGGGAGGCGGAAGTTGCGGTGAGCCGAGATTGCCTCACTGCACTCCAGCCTGGGCAACAAGAGCTAAACTCCATCTCAAAAAAAAAAAAAAAAAAAAAAGCTGGGCTCGGTGGCTCATGCCTGTAATCTCAGCACTTTGCGAGGCCGAGGCAGGCAGATCACCTGAGGTTCAAAGTTTGAGAGCTGCCTAACAAACATGTAGAAACCCCGTCTCTACTAAAACTACAAAATTAGCCGGGCGTGGTGGTGCATGCCTGTAGTCCCAGCTACTCAGGAAGCTGAGGCAGGAGAATGGCTTGAACGCGGGAGGTGGAGGTTGTGGTGAGCTGAGATCACACCATTGCACTCCAGCCTGGGAAATAAGAGCAAAACTCCGTCTAAAAAAAAAAAAAAATGGCCCTGTGCGGTGGCTCATGCCTGTAATCCCAGCACTTTGGGAGGCCGAGGCGGGTGGATCACGAGGTCAGGAAATCAAGACCATCCTGGTTAACACGGTGAAACCCCGTCTCTACTAACTATACAAAAAACTAGCCGGGCGAGGTGGCGGGCGCCTGTAGTCCCAGCTACTCTGGAGGCTGAGGCAGGAGAATGGCGTAAACCCGGGAGGTGGAGCTTGTCGTGAGCTGAGATCGCACCACTGCACTCCAGCCTGGGAGACAGAGCGAGACTCTGTCTCAAAAAAAAAAAAAAAAATTACCTCTATGTTGTATTCCAATAATTTAATAATGTTAGCTCGTATTTAGGCCCGTAGTTCATTTTGAGTTAATTTTTTTGTTTTGTTTTGTGTGGCCCAGACTGGAGGGCAGTGGCGCGATCTCGGCTCACTACAAGCTCCGCCTCCCGGGTTCACGCCATTCTCCTGCCTCAGCCTCCAGAGTAGCTGGGACTACAGGCGCCCGCCACCACGCCCGGCTAATTTTTTGTATATTTAGTAGAGATGGGGTTTCACTTTGTTAGCCAGGATGGTCTCAATCTCCTGACCTTGTGGTGATCCACCTGCCTCGGCCTCCCAAAGTGCTGGGATTACAGGAGTGAGTCACCGCGCCTGGCCTTTTTTTTTTTTTTTTTTTTTTTTTTTTTTGAGATGGAATCTCACTCTGTCGCCCAGGCTGGAGTGCAGTGAGGCAATCTTGGCTCACTGCAACCTCCACCTCCCGGGTTCAAGTGATTCTCCCACCTTACTCTCCTGAGTAGCTGGGATTACAGGATTGTGCCACCATGCCTGGATACTTTTTGTGTTTTCAGTAGAGAGGGGGTTTCATCATGTTGGCCAGGCTGGTCTTGAACTCCTGATATCAAGTGATCCTCCTGCCTCGGCCTCCCAAAGTGCTGGGATTAGAGGCGTGAGCCACTGCACCTGGCCAAGTTAATTTTCATATACATGTAAGGTAAGGGTCCAACTTCACTCTACTCCATGTGGTTTATCCAGTTGTCTCAACAGTATTTGTTGAAGAGATTTTTCTTCCCCCATTGAATGGTCTTGACACCCTTGTCAAAAGTTAGTTGACCATATAACTATGTGGTTTACTTCTGCACTGTCAGCTCTGTTCTATTATTCTACATATCTATCCTTATGTCATTGTGCTTTGAAGTAAGATTTAAAATCAGCCAGCGGCTCATGCCTGTAATCCCAACAGTTTGGGAGGCTGAGGTGGGCAGATCACATAAGACCAGGAGTTGGAGACCAGCCTGGCCAATATGGTGAAACTCCATCTCTACTAAAAATATAAAACTTAGCTGGACAGGCCAGGAGTGGTAGCTCACACCTGTCATCCCATCACTTTGGGAGGGCGAGGTGGGTGGATCACCTGAGGTCAGGAGTTCGAGACCGGCCTGGCCAACATGGTGAAAGCTGTCGCTACAAAAAATACAAAAAATTAGCTGGGCATGGTGGTGTGTGCCTGTAATCCCAGCTACTCTGGAGGCTGAAGTAGGAGAATCGCTTGGACTCAGGAGGGAGGCAGAGATTGCAGTGAGCCGAGATCGCGCCATTGCACTCCAGCCTGGGCAACAAGAGTGAAACTCTGTCTCCAAAAAAAAAAAAAAAAAATTAGCTGGACATGGTGACACACACCTGTAATCCCAGCTACTTGGGTAAGGCTGAGATGGGAGGATCGTTTGAGCCCAGGAGGCGGAGATTGCAGTGAGCTGAGATCATGCCACCTGCAATCCATCCAGCCTGGGCAACAAAGTGACTACACTCTGCCTCAAAAATTAAAATAATAAATAACCTGAAGTCTGCCAGGCACAGTGGCTCACGCCAGTAATCCCAGCACTTTGGGAGACCAAGGCAGGTGGATCACCTGAGCTCAGGAGTTGGGGACCAGCCTGGGCAACATGGTGAAACCTCCTCTCTACCGAAAATACCAAAAATTAGCCGGGCATGGTGGCAGGCGCCTGAAGTTCCAGTTAGTGGAGACACTGAAATTAGAGGATCACCTGAGCCTGGGAGGTGGAGGTTGCAGTGAACTGAGATCATGCCACGGTACTCTAGGCTGAGTGACAGAGACTGTGCTCAAGAAAAATAAATAGGCTGGGCATGGCGGCTCATGCTTGTAATACCAGCCTTTTGGGAGGCCAAAGCGGGTGGATCATGAGATCAGAAGTTCAAGACCTGCCTGGCCAAGATGGTGAAACTCCGTCTCTACTAAAAATACAAAAAAAATTAGCTGGGCGTGGTGGCAGGTGCCTGTAATCCCAACTATTCAGGAGGCCGAGGCAGAGAATTGCTTGAACCTTGGAGGCAGAAGTTCCAGTGAGCTGAGATCATGCCACTGCACTTTAGCCTGGGTGACACAGCCAGACTCCATCTCAAAATAAAATAAAATAAATAGATGAATAAATACAAGGCTGGGTGCAGTTGCTCACACCTGTAATCCCAACACTTTGGGAAGCTCAGGCGGGTAGATCCCCTGAGGTCAGGAGTTCGAGACCAGCCTGGCCAACATCCAATATGGCGAAACCCTATCTCTACTAAAAATACAAAAATCAGCCAGGTGTGGTGGCGCAAGCGTGTAATCCTGGCTACTTGGGAGGCTGAGGCAGAACAATCACTTGAACCGGGGAGGCAGAGGTTGTAGTGAGCCGAGATCCCGCCACTGCATTCCAGCCTGGGTGACAGAGTGAGACTCCATCTCAATAACAATAATAATAAAATAAAAACATGAATAAATAAATAAGGAAGTGTGATTCCTCCGAGTTTGTTCCTCTTTTTCAAGATTGTTTTATTGTTTTGGTTATTCTGTGTCCCCCCCACTTTTTTTTTTTTTTGAGACAGAGTCTAACTTTGTTGCCCAAGCTGGAGTGCAGTGGCGGGATCTCGGCTCACTGCAAGCTTCGCCTCCCGGGTTCACGCCATTCTCCTTCCTCAGCCTCCTGAATAGCGGGGACTACAGGCGCCCGCCACCACGCCCAGCTAATTTTTTGTATTTTTAGTAGAGATGGGGTGTCACCGTGTTAGTCAGGATGGTCTCGATCTCCTGGCCTCGTGATCCACCCGCCTCGGCATCCCAAAGTGCTTGGATTACAGGCGTGAGCCACTGCTCCCGGCCTTTTTTTTTTTTTTTTTGAGACAGTTTTTTGCTCTGTCAACAGTGTGGAGTGCGGTGGAGCGAGCTCAGCTCACTGCAACCTCCACCTCCCAGGTTCAAGCGATTCCCCTGCCTCAGACCCCCCGAGTAGCTGCGATTACAGGCAGGTGCCACCACACCCAGCTAATTTTTGTTATTTTCAGTAGAGATGGGGTTTCGCCATGTTGGCCAGGCTGGTCTCGAACTCCTGACCTCAGGTGATCCGCCCACCGCGGCCTCCCAAAGTGCTGGGAAGGCATGAGCCACTGCACCCAGCCCCAGCCCTTGAGTTTTTATATGAATTTTAGGGTCAGCTTGTCAAACCCAGCTGGTATTCTGACAGAGATATCAGACAGGAAATCTACAGATCAACTGAGGTAATTTTTTTTTTTTTTTTGAGACGGAATCACGCTCTGTCACCAGGCTGGAGTGCAGTGGGACGATCTCAGCTCGCTGCAACCTCGACTTCTCAGGTTCAAGCGATTCTCCTGCCTCAGCCTCCTGAGTAGCTGGGACTACAGGCGTGTGCCACTGTGCCCAGCTAATTTTTGTATTTTTAATAGAGACGACGCTTCGCCATGTTGGCCAGGATGGTCTCGATCTCTTGACCCTGTGATCCACCTGCCTCAGCCTCCCAAAGTCCTGGGACTACAGATGTGAGCCACCGTGCCCAGCCTTGGACCTCTTTTGTTCCTTTTTTTTTTTTTTGAGACGGAGTCTTGCTCTGTCGCCCAGGCTGGAGTGCAGTGGCCGGATCTCAGCTCACTGCAAGCTCTGCCTCCCGGGTGTACGCCATTCTCCTGCCTCAGCCTCCCGACTAGCTGGGACTACAGGCGGCCACCACCTTGCCCGGCTAGTTTTTTGTATTTTTTAGTACAGACGGGGTTTCACCGTGTTAGCCAGGATGGTCTCGATCTCCTGACCGCATGAACCACCCGTCTCAGCCTCCCAAACTGCTGGGATTACAGGCTTGAGCCACCACACCTGGCCTGTTACTAAGTATTTTTTATGTTTGATGCTATTGTAAAATTAAGTTTTAACATTTATTTACTTTTTGTCTGTTTGAGACAGAATCTTGCTCTGTTGCCAGGCTGGATGGAGTGCAATGGCGTGATCTCGGCTCACTGCAACCTCCACCTCCTGGGTTCAAACGATACTCCTGCCTCAGCCTCCCAAGTAGCTGGGAATACAGGCGTGCGCCACCACGCCCAGCTAATTTTTGTATTTTTAGTAGAGACAGGGTTTCACCATGTTGGCCAGATGGTCTCGATCTCTTCACCTCGTGATTCGCCCACCTCAGCCTCCCAAAGTGCTGGGATTACCGGGGGTAAGCCACCGCGCCCAGACTAAAAGTTTTTTTTTTTTTTTTTCAGACGGAGTCTTGCTCCGCAGCCCAGGATGGAGTGCAATGCTGGCCTAATCTTGGCTCAGGGCAACCCGTGCCTCCTGGGTCCTGGTTAAGCAATTCTTCTGCCTTAGCCTCCCGAGTAGCTGGGATTACAGGCACACACCACCATGCCCAGCTAACTTTTGTATTTTTAGTAGAGACAAGGTTTCACCATGTTGGCTGGGCTGGTCTTGAACTCTTGACCTCGTGATCCACCCACCTCGGCCTCCCAAAATGGTAGGATTACAGGTGTGAACCACCATAAAATTTTGAGACACAGTCTTCTTCTGTCCCCCAGGCTAGAGTGCAGAGGTGTGATCTTGGCTCACTGTAACCTCCGCCTCCTGGGTTCAAGCGATTCTCCTGCCTGGCGCACGCTCCCACACCCAGCTAATTTTTGTATTTTTAGTAGCCACAGGGTTTCACCTTGTTGGCCAGGCTGGTCTTGAACTGCTGATCCCAAGTGATCCGCCTGCCTCCGCTTCCCAAAGTGCTGGGATTACAGGTGTGAGCCACTGTGCCCAGCCTATTTAAAAAATGTTTAATTAAAAATTTTTTTTGTACTCAGAGGCCTGCCTGATAATTTTTTTTCATTGTTGTTGAGACAAAGTCTAGCTCTTGTCGCCCAGGCTGGAGTGCAATGGCACGATCTCGGCTCACTGCAACGTCTGCTTCCCAGGTACAAGTGATTTTCCTGCCTCAGCCTCCTGAGTAGCTGGGATTACAGGCGCCCGCCACCACGCCCAGCTAATTTTTGTATTTTCAGTAGAGACAGAGTTTTACCATGTTGGTCAGGCTGGTCTTGAACTCCTGACCGCAGGCAATCTGTTTGCCTCAGCCTCCCAAAATGCCGGGATAACAGGCGTGAGCCACTGCATCTGATCAAGAATGTTTTTAATTTCATTTTTGGGTTGTTCGTTGCCAGTGTACAGAAATACAAGTAAAAGGTTTTTGTGTGTTGATCATGGACCCTAATTTTGTGGAATATATTAGCTCTAATAAGTTTGTTCCTCTGTGTGTGTGTGTGTGTGTGTGTGTGTTCTTCAGGATTTCCTATCTATAAAATCACATCATCTGTGAATATAGTTTTACTTCTTTGATTACTGTCTTCCAGTACAATGCTGGCATTGTTGTAACACTTTTCTTTTATTCTTCTTTTTTTTTTTTGAGACAGGGTCTTGCTCTGTTGCCCAGACTGGAGAGCAGTGGCACAGCCATAGCTCACTGCAGTGTCAATCTCCTAGGCTGCAGCGATCCTCCCATCTCGGCCTCCTGAGTAGCTGGGACTACAGGCATGCACCATCATGCCCTGCTAATTTTTCTATATTTTGTAGAGACAGGGTTTCTCCATGTTGCCCAGGCTGGTCTCAAACTCCTGGGCTTAAGAGAAACTCCTCCCAAGGTGTGAGCCATGGCACCCAGTCTCTTTTTTTTTTTTTTGAGACGGAGTCCTGCTATGTCTCCCAGGCTGGAGTGCAGTGGCACGATCTCGGCTCGCTGCAACCCCCACCTCCTGGGTTCAAGCGATTCTCCTGCCTCAGCCTCCCGAGTAGCAGGGATTGCAGGCACATACCACCATAACGGGCTAATTTTTTGGTACTTTTAGTAGAGATGTGTTTTTGCCATGTTGGCCAGGCTGGTCTAACTCCTGACCTCAAGTAATCCACCTGCCTCGGCCTCCGGAAGTGCTGGAATTACAGGTGTGAGCCACCGCGCCAGGTACCAGCCTCTTTTTAAAGCATATTTACATCCCCAGTAATCTTCCTCTTGACTGAATTCCATTATGTTGATGTGGAAGACCATTTATTCCTGCAAATACTATATTTCCAGCCAACTCATTCAAGCTGGATTATTTCAATAAAGAACAGAGTGTACATAACATCTCCTTTTGGGGTCTAAGTCTATGAGTCACAGGTCAGCGAGTTGGGTATTTGTGTCTGCAATGCCTAGGCATTGTGGGTGCACAGATCACCATGTTTTCACTTAATAGCCCACCCACAGTTCAACGCTACCCACTCAAGACGACAACTGAACTTGCCCTGTGGGAAATGCCTGGGGATTTCAGCTTCTCAGATGCTTACAAAGACTTGGGAACATTTCTCTAAATAGGTGTGAAGAGGCAGAGTTCAAAAATGCATGCAAGTTTCCCATATTTGCTGACAGAAAATTATCTCTGAAATAACTGCTAAATACTTCTTGTCCTCTTTAGAGATTACCCACATGGGCCAGTGACTAACTTTAGAGAAATGAAATGTGGGAATCTGAGAATTTTCTACAATGGTCCCCAAAAGGAAAACTGTAGCCTCCCTAGAGAGACATAAGTTCCTAATTCCTCCTCACAGGAGGACAATGAGAATGACAATACTGATTACCCCAAATGAATTAAGACCGCAACAATTCTCCGCAGGGTTTGAAATACACTGTCGGCTGGGCGTGGTGGCTCACGCCTGTAATCCCAGCACTTTAGGAGGCTGAGACAGGCGGATTACCTGAGGCCGGGAGTTTGAGACCAGCCTGACTAACATGGAGAAACCCTGTCTCTACTAAAAACACAAAATTAGCCAGGCATGGTGGCACATGCCTATAATCCCAGCTATTCGGGAGGCTGAAGCAGGAGAATCACTTGAAGCCGGGAGGCGGAGGTTGCGGTGAGCCGAGATCATGCCATTGCACTCCAGCCTGGGCAAAAAGAGCGAAATTCTATCTAAAAAAAAAAAAACAAAAACAAAACTGGCAAGCGTAATACTATATACATATCTTTATTTTAATTTTTTGAGATAGGGTCTCACTCTATTGCCCAGGCTGGAATGCAGCGGTGTGATCTTGGCTGACTGTAGCCTGGACCTCTCAGGTTCAGGTGATCCTCCTACCTCAGCCTTCCAAGTAGCTGGGACTACAGGCATGAGCCACCATAGCTGGCTAATGTTTTGTATTTTTGCAGAGATGAGGTTTCACCATGTTGCCCATGATGGTCTCGACCTTCTGGGCTCTAGTGATCCCCCTCCTCAGCCTCCTAAAGAGTTAAGATTACAGGCGTGAGCCACCATGTCTGGCCTACATGTGTTTATACATTTGTCAAAACCCATAGAATACACAACACAGAGTGAACCCTAATGAAAGTACAGGCATTAGTTAATAATGTATTGATATTGGAGGGATACTGGCTCATCAGCTGTAACAAATGTAGCACACTAATGTTAATGTTGATATTGGGGAAAATGGGGTGGAGAGTAGTACTAAGAACATATATGGGAACTGTATTTTCCACTCAATTTTTTTTTTTTTTTTGAGATGGAGTTTCACTCTTGTTGCCCAGGCCGGAGTGTAATGGCGTGATCTTGGCTCACTGCAACCTCCGCCTCCTGGGTTCAAGCGATTCTCCTGCCTCAGCCTTCTGAGTAGCTGGGAGTACAGACGTGTGCCACCATGCCTGGCTAATTTTTTGTATTTTTAGTACAGACGGGGTTTCACCATGTTGGGTAGGCTGGTCTCGAACTCCTGACTTCAGGTGATCCACCCACCTCAGCCTCCCAAAGTGATGGAATTACAGGCATGAGCCACGGTGCCTGGCTTCAATTTTTTTTTTTTTTTTTTTTTTTTTGAGATGGAGTCTCGCTCTGTTGCCCAGGCTGGAGTACAGTGGCACAATCTTGGCTCACTGCAACCTCCTTCTCCCGAGTTCAAGTGATTCTCCTGCCTCAGCCTCCCAAGTAGCTGGGATTACAGGTGAGCACCGCCACACCCAGCTAACTTTTTGTATTTTTAGTAGAGACAGGGTTTTGCCATGTTGCCCAGGGTGGTCTCAAACTCCTGACCTCAGGTGATCCACCTGGCTCAGCTTCCCAAAGTATTGGGATGACAGGCATGAGCCACTGCACCTGGTCTCAATTTTTACGTAAACCTAAAACTGCTAACAAAGTAGTCTATCAATTTTTTTTTTTTTTTTTTTTGAATACGGAGTCTCGCCTCTGTCGCCAGCTGAGTGCCAGTGCGGATCTTGGCCTCACTGCAAGCTCCTTTTCCTCCCGCCAGCCCTGGGTTAACGCCATTCTCCTGCCTCAGCCCATCCCCGTAGCGGGACTAACAGGCGCCTCCACCTCGCCCGGCTAGTTTTTTTTGTTATTTTTTTTTTTTTTTTTTTTTTTTTTGAGCACAGAGTCTCGCTTTGCTGCCCAGGCTGGAGTGCAGTGGCCGGATCTCAGCTCACTGCAAGCTCCACCTCCCGGGTTTACGCCAGTCTCCTGCCTCAGCCTCCCGAGTAGCTGGGACTACAGGCGCCGCCACCTCGCCCGACTAGTTTTTTGTATTTTTTAGTAGAGACGGGGTTTCACCGTGTTAGCCAGGATGGTCTCGATCTCCTGACCTCGTGATCCGGCCGTCTCGGCCTCCCAGAGTGCTGGGATTACAGGCTTGAGCCACCGCGCCCAGCCGACGTATCTATCTTAGATAAGATAACATACTGTATGTGATCTTGACGTCATCTCCAATAAGGCAGATCTCAAAGTATTCACGTGAAATGACATCCAGCCAGACACAGTGGCATGCACCTGTAGTCCCAGCTATTTGGTATGCTGAGGTGGACTGGGAGGATTGCTTGAGTCTAGGAGATCTGGGCTATATGTATTAAATTTAAAAAGCTGGCTGGGTGCAGTAGTTCATGCCTGTAATGAACACATCGGGAGGCCGAGATGGGCAGATCATTAGAGGCCAGGATTTTGAGACCAGTCTGGCCAACATGGCGAAACCCTGTCTCTAGTAAAAATATAGAAATCAGATAGCCGTGGTGGCGCATGTCTGTAGTCCCAGATACTTGGGAGGCTGGGGCACAAGAATCGCTTGAAGCTGGAAAGCAGAGGTTGCAGTGAGCCGAGATCGCACCACTGCACTCCAGCCTGGGTGACAGAGCAAGACCCTGTCTAAAAAAAAAGAAAACAGCAAAAAGCAACAGATATAGGATGATCCCTTTTGTTTAAATAACACAACTATTTCTACACATTGATATATATTGATGCATAGAATAAAAATCTAAGCTGGGCAGGCAGCTATAGTTCCAGCAACTCAGGAGGCTGAGGTAGGATTGCTTGGGCCCAGGAGTTCAAGGCTGTAGTCAGATATGATTGTGTCTGTGAATAGCCACTGCATTCTAGCTTGGGCAACATAGCGAAACCTTATTGCTATAAAAAACAAACAAACAAACAAACAAAAATTTAAAAAAAATAGCCAAGTGTGGTGGGGCATGGATGTAGTCCTATGTACTCTGGACGCTGAGGCAGGAGAATCGCTTGAGTAGAGGAGGACGAGGCTACAGTAACCTATGATCATGCCACTGCACTCCAGCATGGGCGACAGGGTGAGATCTTGTCTTTATAACTTAATAAATAAATAAATAGCCGGGCACCATGGCTCAAGCCTATAATCCCAGCACTTTGGGAGGCCGAGGTGGGCAGATTACTTGAGGCCAGGAGATCGAGACCAGCCTGGCCAACACTGCGAAACCCTGTCTCTAATAAAAATACAAAAGAGGCCGGGCGTGGTGGCTCAAGCCTGTAATCCCAGCACTTTGGGAGACTGAGACGGGCGGATCACAAGGTCAGGAGATCGAGACCATCCTGGCTAACACGGTGAAACCCCGTCTCTACTAAAAAATACAAAATCTAGCCGGGCGAGGTGGCTGGCGCCTGTAGTCCCAGCTACTCAGGAGGCTGAGGCAGGAGAATGGCGGGCACCTGGGAGGCGGAGCTTGCAGTGAGCTGAGATCCGGCCACTGCACTCCAGCCCCGGCGACAGAGCGAGACTCCGTCCCAAAAAACAAAAAAACAAAAAAACAAAAAAAAACAAAACAGTTAGTCTGGTGTGGTGACACATGCCACTAATTCCTGCTACTCAGGAGGCTGAGGCACGAGAATCTCTTGAACCCGGGAGGTGGAGGTTGCAGTGAGCCGAGATCACGCCATTGCACTCCAGCCCAGGCGACAGAGTGAGACTGTTTTATAAATAAATAAATAACATGTGAACCATGAAGTAACAAGACTATTTTTATTAAAGTGACTCAACCAGATAAACATTTTCTGAGTTTGAACTATCTTCAAGGAGTAAGGCAAAGCACCACAGAAGACAAAAAGAATGAGACATTGTTCTCCCAAACGATTTTTGGAGACAGCTTTTGGAACTGCCTTTACAGCCTGAATATTTTCTCCAGGTTGGATTTAATTTGTAGCAATGGCCAAAAGCCATCTAGTTAGATCTAGTTATCAACCTGGATATATGGTTTGTCTAAAGTTAAGTGTGACTCTACAGTAAAGTGACGGGTTTTATTATGTGATTTGCAAACCAGCAGTTCCAAATTACTTCCAAAAACATTTACTGTCAACGACAATGATAATTTTTTTTTTTTTTTTTTTTGAGACGGAGCCTTGCTCTGTCCCCCAGGCTGGAGTGCAGTGGCTCGATCTCAGCTCACTGCAACCTCCGCCTCCCGGGTTCCTGCTGTTCTCCTGCCTCAGCCTCCTGAGTAGCTGGGACTACAGGCGCCTGCCAACACGCCCAGCTAATTTTTTGTATTTTTAGTAGAGATAGGGTTTCACTGTGTTAGCCAGGATAGTCTTGATCTCCTAACCTCGTGATCTGCCTGCCTTGGCCTCCCAAAGTGCTGGGATTACAGGCGTGAGCCACTGCGCTCAGCCTGCTTTCCATTTTTAAAGATGGGAATATAAAATGCTAAGAGAGTGGGGTGGGTGCGGTGGCTCACACCTATAGCTCCAGTACTTTGGGAAGCTGAGAAGATGGATCGCTTGAACCCAGGAATTCAAGACCAGCCTGGGCAACATAGTGAGACCTCCTCTCTACAAAAATACCAAAAGTAGCTGGGTGTGGTAGCGCACACCTGTGGACCCAGACACTAAAGAGGCTGAGGTAGGAGGATCACTTGAGACTGAGAGTTTGAGGTAACAGTGAGCTATGATCCAGCCACTGCACTCCAGCCTGGGTGACAAAGCAAGATCTTGTTTTTTTTTTTTTTTTTTTTTTTGAGACGGAGTCTCGCTCTGTTGCCCAGGCTGGAGTGCAGTGGCCGGATCTCAGCTCACTGCAAGCTCCGCCTCCCGGGTTTACGTCATTCTCTCGCCTCAGCCTCCCGAGTAGCTGGGACTACAGGCGCCCGTCATCTCGCCTGGCTATTTTTTTGTATTTTTTAGTAGAGACGGGGTTTCACCGTGTTAGCCAGGATGGTCTCGATCTCCTGACCTCGTGATCCACCCGTCTTG
>NW_016826746.1:71624-92407 GCF_001698545.2 Rhinopithecus bieti
CGGGGGCGGGCGGGGGGCGGGCCGAGGCGCCCGGCACTTCCTGCCGCCGCCATTTTGTCAAGTGAGGAGGAGGAGGAGGAGGAGGAGGAAGCGGCTGCCGCGGGGTCCGCGGCGCGCCCGGGCCGGGTAAGTCCGGGCCTGGCGCGGGGACCGCGAGCGCCGCCGTCCCGGTCTGCAGTCTTCTGGGCGGGCTCGGCCCCGGCGACGTTCACGTGGGCCTGGCTCGGCGTGCTCTGCCTCTGGCACCCAGGTCCTTCTGTCTGGGTCGGGGCAGCGCGCCCCCGCCCCCATCTCCTCACCTTCCTGGCGGTCCCCGGAGCCCTGCGGAGAAAGGGGCAGGTCCCCTCCGGAGGGAGGTGGCTGCTGCTGCACGCCGGTCTGAGACCAGGCCTCCGAGGGCGGGAGCGGTGTCTTGGGGGCGAGCTTGGCCCGCTTGATGCACCGACTCCCAGCCTGGCAGCCCCTTGCTGGGCGCTTTGTTTTCGCCGGCATCCTTACAACGGCCTGTTTTATTTGCAGTGTTGTGTGTGGTGGTGGTGGTGGTGGTGGTGGTGGTGGTGGTGGTTTGGGGTGGGGACGTGGGAGAGTTGTGATTCAGCGAAATAAAATGATCCCCCTCCTCCCAAACGGAAATAGCATGGCTTCACCCGGCTGAGATGCCCCCAAGGCTTGGCCTTCCTTGAAGATGGGAAACCCCACTTTGGTGTAGTGGACGGTGTAAATACTTTGGTTCAGGCCGGTGCATGAGTCATGTGCTTCTGCTGGGTGGCTGACCTCCCTTTTACTCAAGACTACACTTTGTTTTTTAAGATTTTTATTTGCTTGTTTACTTGTTTACGTTTTGTGCAGTCTGGTGGGGTGTCTGGTCTTGGTCATTGGGGCTCATTTCTCTGCGTATGTGTTGGATGCTAGTGACCTCTTGGAACGTATGCTTCACAAAAATTGGAGTGTCTGCTTACCTTCGACAGGGCTCTACCAGTCCGTGGTCCCAAAAACCAAGTCGCAGTTTTACCTCTAAGCCAGTGGCTCTTTGGGGCTGTAACAATGGTCCGGAGTTTTTTATGAATGGAGCTGTCAAGTTCCCTACAAATTCCTTGAAATTTGTAGTCTTTTAGAAGTTGTAAAGCGATACTCAAAAGGATTTATGAATGTGTTTTTAATTTCAAGAAAGATTTTGATGGTATAATCTGTTTTATGACCTTACCTGTGTGTGTGTGTGTATATATATATATATGTGTGTATATATATATATTTTTTTTTTTTTTTTTTTTTTGAGATGAGTCTCACTCTGTCGCCCAGGCTGTAGTGCAGTGGCGCGATTTCGGCTCACTGCAACTTCCCCTCCGGGGTTCAGGCGATTCTCCTGTCTCAGCCTCCCGAGTAGCTGGGACTACGGGGCCCGCCACCACGCCCAGCTAATTTTTGTATTTTTAGTAGAGATGGAGGTTTCACCATGTTGGCCAGGCTGGTCTCAAACTCCTGACCTCAGGTATTCCGTCCTCCTCGTCTTCCCAAAGTGTTGGAATTACAGGCGTGAGCCACCGTTTCCGGCCGCCAATAGTTTTATAAAACATTTATTTCGGTTTAATTTGGGTGGGGATTATCTTTTCACTTGTAGATAACCAACCGCTTCCCCCCAAAAACTTCAACCAGGGAAAGATAAACCACTCAGGGTCTCTATTGATCAAATGGAGAAGGCAGAGCCTAACCTGAAAAAAATGTATTGCTGCTCTGTTATCCACCATACTTCTTTCTTTGATAGGAAACACAGTATCTTAAAGGCTCAAACTGGAGTAAGCTGGTCTCAGAATGGCTTTAGTTTGTCTTAACTGGAAGGAGTCGATTCCAGCTCAGTGTATCTTGCTAGCAGTCAGCCCAGTGAAATTGCTGAAGATAAGGAACTTTGCCTACAGATGAAAGATAGATAAGAAGGTAGCTGCTGCGTTTTAAGGATTGTTTGGCTGTTCTGGGGTGCTATATGCGTAGCTTCACTAGTGTGGAGGACAGCGAGGGAACATTTTTAGCTAAGAATAACAAGAGAATCATTGGCCACTTAGTAAAATTTCCACTAAATTATTGAATTGTTTAAAGGAATTTAGACTTTGTTTCCAGAAGTTGCATTTTTGAGCCAGTTGTTGTGATCTTTGTACTAAATCGCACTTTTGCTTTAGGAGGTGGGGGTAACAATATTTTCTTGTTTCACAATTCAGGTTATTGAATGACTTGAGATTTACAGATTTAAGATAATTGGATTTTGTTTTGTTTTTAATTAATTTTTTTGAGACAGTCTAGCTGTCTGTCACCAGGCTAGAGTGCAGTGGCGTGATCTCGGCGCACTGCAACCTCCACCTCCCGGGTTCAAGCAATTCTCCTGCCTCAGCCTCCCAAGTAGCTGGGATTACAGGCACGCGCCGCCGCCACCCCCAGCTAATTTTTGTGTTTTTAGTAGAGACGGGATTTCACCATGTTGGCCAGTATGGTCTCGATCTCCTCACCTCTTGATCCACCCTCCTTGGCCTCCCAAAGTACTGGGATTACAGGCCGGAGCCACCGCGCCCTACCTGTTTTGTTTTTAAAGCAAAAAACCATTTGGCACCTCAGTGATTTGAAGACCCTGGGCTGTTAAATCTGATTCTGAAAACCTACCATGTAGTCCGTCGTATTTTGTGAACGTAAAATGTTTTGGTTTCTGATTTTGAATAAACTTGTAGAGTAGACCATGTTTGTCTTTATGTTCCTGGCAAATCTGTAAAAAGGAAAGATAAGCTTGTCATTGGAGACGGCTTCTGATGTTTCATAATCTTTCTGATTTTTGGTGTCTAGAAAAGAGTGTATATTTGCAAGGTGAGAATTGTGAGGAATTCCTTGCTGGTGCTGACATTTAATACATAAGAGATTAGTTTGGAAAGATAAGATTTCCTTGTTAACTTTAAAAAAAAAAAAAAACAGAACGGGCCGGGCATGGTGACTCACGCCTGCAATCCCAGCACTTTGCGAGGCCGAGGCGGGCGGGTCACCTGAGGTTGAGAGTTCGAGACCAGCCTGATGAACATGGAGAAACCTCGTTTCTATTAAAAATACAAAATTAGCCGGGCGTGGTGGCGCATGCCTGTAATCCCAGCTACTTGGGAGGCTGAGGCAGGAGCATCGCTTGAACCCGGGAGGCGGAGGTTGAGGTGAGCCAAGATGACGCCATTGCACTCCAGCCTGGTCAACTAGAGCGAAACTCCATCTCAAAACAAGCAAAAGACAAAACCAGAATGTAAGTTGGATGAGGATAGGGTTTTGTTTGCTTGACTTTGCCTATTTTATTATGTTGTATCTTGTGGCTAGAAGAGCTCCTTAAATAGTCTCAATGAATAAACTGGAGAAATAATTGAGCAAGAATCTTGCATGCTGTAATGCCAAATGTAAATAATCCTGCTTTAAAAATGTTGTTAGCCGTGGACATAATTGTTCAGTAGTGACTTACAAGGAATGTGAGTTTTAACTAAGATAACGCCGAGGTCCCTCGGAGTTGCAGTAAACTTACTATTAGTCCGAGCAGCCTGGCATGCAGTGTGTTTCCACGCATTACTGGACATTTCCCACTTAACAGTTTGAAGTGCGGTGAGTGGCTTTGCGCTGTGGTTCAACCCTGACCTGCAAAAAGTATTTTTAAGAGGGAGGAGAAGTGGGTGATAAACACACATGGGTAGCATTTCTTAATGTGAATTTCATGTTGTCAATGAAAACCTGATTACTTCTTTTTTAAACATTGAACACATTTTTAAATATTTTGATTTTTGTGTGTGCATGATTGACCAATCTGTCTCTACAGTTGGTTCCTGAGCCCTTACTATGTACAAGGAAAGACTGAAAGATGTTTGTATAATGACTTTAATATGCATAGTCTTTATTATTAGCGTGTTCATCCTCCACGTTTATTGAACATGAATTATGTATAATTTGAGCATAATAGTATTATTGTAAAATCCTACCAAACATCTTTTTAAAAAAATAATAGTTCTGAGATAAATGTTGTTATACATGATACAATCATCGATTTTTAAATGTATTTACGGAGATTTGCAGCCATCACTGCAACGAATTTTAGGACATTTCCATCCCCCCAAAAGAAATCCATTACCTATCATTCTCCATCCTCCTGCCCACCCCCCCACCACCTTTGCCCCTGGAAACCACTCATCTACTTTCTGCCTCTATAGATCTGCCTGTTCTGGATATTTCAGGAATCCTACAATATGTAACGTTTTGTGCCTGGCATCTTTCACTCACTGTACTGTTTTTTAAAGGTTCTTGCTGTGTAGCATAAGTCAGTACTTCATTCCTTTTTATAACTGAATGATATTCCATTATATGGCTATGCTACATTTTGTTTACCCATTCATTAGTGGTTAACATTTGGGTTGTTTTCACTTTTTGACAATTGTGAATAGTGCTATTAAAATACGTTTGTGTACAATTTTTTTTTTTTTGAGACGGAGTCTCGCTGTGTCGCCCGGGCTGGAGTGCAGTGGCACGATCTCAGCTCACTGCAGCCTCCACCTCCCGGTTTCAGGTTCAAGCAATTCCCCTGCCTCATTCTCCTGAGTAGTTGGGATTACAGGCACCTGCCACCACGCTCGGCTAATTTTTGTATTTTTATTAGAGACTGTGTTTCACCATGTTGGCCAGACTGGTCTTGAACTCTGGAGTTCAAGTGTGATCCACCCACCTCGGCTTTCCAAAGTGGTGGAATTACCGGCGTGAGCCACCGTGCCTGGCCTTTTGTGTACAGATTTTAGTTTCTCTGCGACAGATATCTGGGAGTGGAATTGCTGGGTCATATATCTATGTTCAAGTTTCTGAGGATGCACAGCAACTTTTTAATGGCATTGATTTTTCTAGTACTTAGGTAGAAGGGTTAAAAGCTTAATGGGATACTGAGTAACTGTTTAAATGAATGAGGAAATGCAACCACAAGGGTATCAGTATGTTGACATGTTGTAATACTGCCTTCATGGTTTGGTCACCGTTTGGTTTTTTTACATTGTGCTTGGTTACAGAACAGTTTGAAATGCTGCTCCATAGAGAAGATGCTCCCCAAACTTGCACTTCCATTATTGTAAAGGGTGATGTTTTAAAGCAGTTTGTTTTCAGTCTAAACAAGCTACCAACCTCAATTAAACCATGTCCACATGTCTTAGTGTAATTCATGGGATGTAGTCCACTCTGAAGAAGTAGAGGAAGAGAGTTCTGAGTCAGGGTGAGGGCAGAGCAGCTGTCTGTACCATTCTTGTCCTCGTCCTGAAGAGGAACAACATTGGTTGGTCCACATCATTTGAAAACGAGATCGTAAGCCTTTTTTTTTTCTTTAAACAAAGTAGTGCGTGGTCATTTTAAGGAATTTGGAAAATATAGGATGTTAAAATGATGGTTGAAAATGATCTCTTAATTCCATCTTCTTTCCTTCCAGTTATTTGTCTCTATCTGAGTAACACAATTGGGTTGTAGTGAAGTTCTTTGTTTTTAATTTTTATTTATTTATTTAGAGACAGAGTTTTTCTCTGTCATCCATGCTGGAGTCTTCACTCTTATCACCCGTGCAGATATTGGCTCACTGCAACCTCTGCCTCCCCGGTTCAAGCCATTCTCATGCCTCAGCCTCCCAAGTAGCTGGGACTACAGGCTCCCCATTCCACCACACCTGGATAGATAATTTCTTGTAGTTTTAGTAGAGACTGAGTTTTGCTGTGTTGGCCACACTGGTCTCGAACTCCTGGCCTCAAGTGATCTGCCTATCTCAGCCTCCCCAAGTGCTGGGATTAGGATAACAGGCATGAGCCACAGCGCCCAGCCTTTTTTTTTTTTTTTTTTTTTTTTAAAGACGGAGTCTTGCTTTGTCGCCCAGGTTGGAGTGTAGTGGGGCCATCTCGGCTCACTGCAAGCTCCGCCTCCCAGGTTCATGCCATTCTCCTGCCTCAGCCTCCGGAATAGCTGGACTACAGGTGCCCACCACCACGCCTGGCTTATTTTTTGTATTTTTAGTAGAGACGGGGTTTCACCATGTTAGCCAGGATGGTCTTGATCTCCTGACCTCGTGATCCGCCCGCCTTGGCCTCCCAAAGTGTTGGGATTACAGGTGTGAGCCATGGCGCCTGGCTTTTTTTTTTTTTTTTTAATACCTACTTTGGAAAAATTTCCAAAATGTTCCATTTTAACTGGCTACTTAGCTGTCATATGAATAGCATAACTTAATTCTGCTATTTTTTGACATTTGGACATGATTTCCAAGTTTTCTTTTTCTTTTTTTTTTTTTTTTTGAGACAGGGTCTTGCTCTGTTGCCCAGGCTGGGGTGCAGTGGCACGATCTCGGCTCACTGCAGCCTCTGCCTCCCGCGTTCAAGTAATTCTCCTACCTCAGCCTCCCTAGTAGCTAGGATTATAGACATGCACCCGCACGCCCAGCTGATTTTGTATTTTTAGTAGAGACGGGGTTTCTCCATGTTGGTCAGGCTGGTCCGAAACTCCCGACCTCAGGTGATCCGCCCGCCTCAGCCTCCCAAAGTACTGGGATTGCCGCTGCGTCTGGTTTTTTCTCTGTTTTATCTTTGAATTGGGGGGTGTGTATTTTTGAAAACTTGATTTAACTTATTTTCTGGAAAGGTTGCATGTATTTCCATTTCTCCAATCAGAGCTTGACAGTGTCTTGTTTATAGGGGTGAGATTTTAAACATTTTTTTCCCCACAAATGATGATGTGTGAAAACAAAATGTGTCTTTTTTAATGTGGTGAGAAGAAGTGTCTCTAAACTCTTACTCTTTGACTTTTCTACCATCTCCTGCCCAGAGTTGGACTTTGTTTCCTGAAATCAAGTCTCCTGACCCAGCAGTATGAGCCCAGTCCAGTCTTACTGAAATGCTCTAGGGAGGGTGACCTTGGAGGCTTGATTAGCCTCTTGGCTTCCAGTCCTATCTCATTTTTGTTGCCTTGCTCCAAAGACTGATAACACCAGTACGGCACATTCAGGCCTCGGTTAGACTCTTGGCCCTGTTACCTGCTGTGTGACATTCAGTCTGTCACTCAGCCTTTCCAGAGCTTCACTGGCCCATCTTTCAGATGAGAGTAAAGTGAGACAGTGCCTCAGAGGGCACACAGCACAGGTCTTGCCAGCAGTGCTGTGCCCTCTCACGGTTAGCTACTGCTGTCCTTGCCCAAGGTGAAGAATAGAAGTAGGAAGAGGAAGTCAGGGGTCAGAGTAGAGCTGCTGACAGCCAGGAGGTGCACCAGCTGATCCAGGACATGGTACTGGGTGATACTACGGCCTACCAGGTGCCTTCTAGAGGTGCCACCTCTTCCAAGTGAGCTCTGAGTGGAGACCAGTGGAAGAGGTGCTTGAAAGCGGGATTGTGTTTGTTTTTATTTTATAATGAGATTAAGAACAGTGATAATGGGATTAGTGGAGGTGCAGCAGCTTTGGGGGCATCCACCCTGGGATGTTTGCTGCAGAGTTTGGGGAAATGATCCAGCAGGGGAAGCTGGCTCAGTGTATCCTCAAGCCTAAAATGTAACTTACCCATCTTATGAAAACCTGGTTATCTGAACACAAAGACATGGTCAGAGAGCCGGAAGGCACTGGTGGGCCAAAGTTTTTCCAGAACACAGGAACATTTTTATCTTTCTGGCCTCCATTGGCCCTGATTCTAATTATATTGGCATGTGGGCTTGGTGAAAGAATTCTGGTTCCCAGGAAGGTGTAAGGTCTCCCTGGAAAAGTTTGGTAGAGTAATCCTAGCAGCTGGATGTGTGGAGGTCCTGACTGGGAGCCTGGCTACTGCTGATTGACTTTGGGCCTTTTGACCAGAAGAACCAGTTAATTCCAGTTACTTACTAGGAGTCATTGGGATCCGGTTCCACAAAAGTTGTTGCTTTTTGTTTGTGTAAAATGCAATTGAAAGATGTATTTTCTTTAGAGGTTGGTCACATAATCTAAGCATTAACTTCAAATTAAGAGAATGTGAGTAAATTTGACATTTGTTCTATTTTTCATTTGTCTTTTTTTTTGAGACGGAGTCTCGCTCTGTCGCCCAGGCTGGAGTGCTGTGGCCGGATCTCAGCTCACTGCAAGCTCCGCTTCCCGGGTTCCCGCCATTCTCCTGCCTCAGCCTCCCGGGTAGCTGGGACTACAGGCGCCGCCACCTCGCCCGGCTAGTTTTTTGTAGTTTTAGTAGAGACGGGGTTTCACCGTGTTAGCCAGGATGGTCTCGATCTCCTGACCTCGTGATCCGCTCATCTTGGCCTCCCAAAGTGCTGGGATTACAGGCTTGAGCCACCGCGCCCGGCCCATTTGTCTTAGGTATAGACTGTTGTGTCATTCCTTCCCTCCCTCCCTCCTCTGCCTCCCCACCCCCGCTGCCCCAGGCATGTGTTAGCCTGTTCTGCCCAGCTGGAAGTTTCTGGGACCTTGGGCTGTGGCAGACAGCGTTGATTGGGTTTGGGTGGAGCTGTGTACCAGAGTGGGAAAGGAGAGAGAACACCATGGAGTTCACTGTCGGGTGCAGTCCCAGCCGCACCCCCTTCTGGCCTTGACCTCAGGGGAGTTAACATCATCTCCGTGTAAGCCACAGTGTTCTCTTCTGTAAAATGGGATCAGTGTGCCTGCACAATGACAAAAGGGGGACCATGTGGGTTCTGACCTGGGCCTCATGTCTAGTTGTATAAAGATGCCTGGGACTCTCCAGAAAGATGGAGGCTAAGGAGTGCTGGTTTTGTTCTCTGCCTGAAAAAGTGAGAAATGCTGTCCAGGCCCTTCCTCCTTAGTGTGTGTGGTCACCTTTCCTTGTCTTGGTCCCCACTCAAGGCTGAAACTCTTTATTTGTTCTTAGCTGCTCTTATGTCAAGAGACACTGGTACACTGTCACCAGGGGAGAGGTGTTGGGCTTGGTATTACACAATTTTCAGAAACGTGAATTAGTAATTCTCATGTCCTTGTGTGTTGCTAACGTCCCCAGTTGTTTTTTCTCAGGCAGTAACATATGCATGTCTATGAGTGGATTAGCCTTTGAGGTTTTCTTTTGTGTAAAGAAAAGGGAAGAGGGTGAGAAAAATTTGGGGACTTCATACTTGAAAATTTTACATGCTGTTCGAGGTTACATACATTTTGTGGGAGGAGATCATTATCATGAGAGTTGAAACAAAAAAACTACATGGAGGTGGAACCTGCCAGCCCAGTGGTGGGTGCCAGTCTGGGCCATACTGGGCTGCTGGGGCACATTCAGCAGGGAACATCTGTCTGTGTCCTTGGACCCGTTGCCTATCCACTCTAGCCTCAGTTTTTCATATATAAAGTAGGGCAGATAGGTTTGGGTTCCAGAGAAAATTGACCAGAATCTGGATTTTAAGAGAAAGCAGTACTTTTTTTTTTTTTTAAGAGATGGGGTCTTGCTGTGTTGCTCAGCCGGCCGGACTTGAACTTCTGGGTTGAAGTGATCCTCCTGCCTTAGCCTCCCAATTAATTGGAAGAAAATAATTCTTTGTGTGTATGTTTGTTTGTTTGTTTGTTTTTGAGACCACTCCATTGCCCAGGCTGGAGTGCAGTGGTGCGATTTCAGCTCACTGCGAGCTCCGCCTCCCGGGTCCACGCCATTCTTCTGCCTCAGCTTCCCTTCCCGAGTACCTGGGACTACAGGTGCCCGCCACCACACCCGGCTAAGTTTTTGTATGTATGTATGTATGTATTTATTTTGAGACGGAGTTTTGCTTTGTTGCCCCCAGGCTAGAGTGCAATGGTGCAATCTCCGTTCACTGCAAGCTCTGCCTCCCGGGTTCCTGCCATTCTCCTGCCTCAGCCTCCCAGGTAGCAGAGACTACAGGCCCCCACCACCACGTCTGGCTAATTTTTGTTGTTGTTGTTGTTATTTTGTTTTGTTTTTGAGATGGAGTCTCGCTCTGTCGCCCAGGCTGGAATGCAGTGGTGCGATCTTGGCTCACTGCAAGCTCTGCCTCCCGGGTTCACGCCATTCTCCTGCCTCAGCCTCCCGAGTAGCTGGGACTACAGGCGCCTGCCACCACGCCTGGCTAATTTTATTTTAGTGGAGATGGGGTTTCACCGTGTTAGCCAAGATGGTCTCGATCTCCTGATATCATGATCCACCCACCTTGCCTGACCCCTTTGTTTTGTATTTTTTAGTAGAGATGGGGTTTCACTTTGTTAGCCAGGATAGTCTCAATCTCCTGACCTTGTGATCTGCCCGCCTCAGCCTCCCAAAGTGCTGGGATTACAGGCGTGAGCCACTGTGCCCAGCCTTCGTTGTGTGTTTTTAAACCCATGGGTCATGAAACAAATCTAGTGGGTTGCAGTTGGTGTATGGGGAGAAAAGGGAAATGTCAGAGAGTGTCCCAGTTTTCAAAGATATTTCATAAAACCTTTGCTTTGATCTTAGGTGTTGTGTACATGATAAAATGTGTTTCTTTTGGGGGGGTCATATCAGAGGAGTGTGAATTACATTGGTTTCCATGCTACTTGATGGCAGTTGTGAGTGCCTTGATTTTTTTTTTTTTTTTTTTTTTTGGTGCCATTTTGTGATCAGTTTCTTCATTTGCCCAATGATGACTGTTCTGGATACGCTTTCTAGTAGCAGGTGAAATGCATGGATCTGTAGTTTCTTTTCTTCCCTGTACCCACTGTATTTTAGGAGCTTTGTAGGGGACCGTGTGAGGGAAGTTGAAAAAGCATGGAGTGGTGAAGGTCTAGTAGTTTGCCACAGGTGAAACAAGAAGTATGTAGAGTGTCAATTGTGTGCATGTGTGGTAAGCTACTTGTCGATTATTCTCAGATGTTGTTCTCCTAACTTTATTCAGTTGACTATTAGGAAATGGTTGTATTAGTTAGGTCTCTCTCTGGTGTAAATAACAAAGTTAGCTGAAGCAAAAGGGGATTTGTTGCCTGATGCCACATGAGGCTTAGAAGTAGTTGAATCTAGGGGCTTCACAATGACTTCAGAACTTGTTCTCTGTCACTAATGTTCTGACCTCAAGGTCAAGAGCGAGTCTTCCCCAGTAGTGCTCTCTGATGACAGTGGTTTCTAGGTTGGGTCATTGTCCATCTCTGACCATGTGCAGAATGGGAATGCTTAACTGGCTTGCCTCAAGCATGGCGCCTGTAGCTGGTCTCTGCCCTCCACTCCCTTAACCCAAGTAGTTGCTCCAGCGGCATCTTGTTGATATGAGGCATGCTAGATGGGATGCTTTGTCCAACGGACAGAGTCCGTCTTGTCTTTTCTGCCTCCCTTCCCTTCCCTTCCCTTTCCCCTCCCCTCCCCTCTCCTCCCCTCCTTTCCCCTCTCCCTTCCCTCTCCCTTCCTCCACCTCCTGGGTCAAGCGATTCTCCTGTCTCAGCCTCCCAAGTAGCTGGGATTACAAGCACGTGCCACCATGCCCGGCTAGTTTTTGTATTTTTAGTAGAGGCAGGGTTTCACCCCGTTGGCCAGGCTGGTCTCAAACTCCTGATCTCAGGTGATCCATCCGCCTTGGTCTCCCAAAGTACTGAGATTACAGGCATGAGCCTGGCCCACAGTCCTATACTGAAAGTAAAATGTACCCCCGAACTTGAAGCAAGAAATTTTGATTGGCATACTAGTTTGTAAACCAGAATTAGTGGAAAATAGTTCAGAATTAAGTTACTCACAAAGGGTAGGCTGAAGATAGTTAAGGATGTGTGTATCCCAAATATTTTCATAGAAGATGAAATACACTGTTAATCTTACCTGTGTCAGGCATAGAAGGAGCTCTGGGAGAAGTCAAGCCAAATCTCAGGAGTCACTTGGGTGGGCTGAAGGATGCAGTTTGGAGGGAAAACAGCCCTGAAGGGAGCACAGGAGTGAGACCAGCTTAGACAGTTGAGGAAGTGTTCAGGAAAATCTTGGATAAGAGACCAGGTAGATATAAAGTTTCAGTAAATGCTTACAAGATTGGAATTGTATTTGTCGTATTAGGTCTCTCTCCCATATAAATAATGAGTTATATAAATAACAACTTGTTATTTATGTGGTAACTTATGTAATTTATATGGTATATTATTATGAGTAACTTGTTACTTCAGGAGACTGGATTCATCTATCTTCCATGCCTGCAAAAGCTACAGTTGTAATTTTGCTATTTACTAAGCTGTTTCCATACTCAAGTTCTTGTAGTCTGCTGCTTGGCATTCCGTAAGCATTACAGAAAGCCGCCTCAGATTTCCATAATCAAAAACAAGTGTTAAGTTCTACTGTAATAATCGTTTTCCTACAGTTCTTACGGTTGGAAATATTCGGTCCTTTAGGAGGCTCAAAATAATTGAGTCTAGTGGCTAAGAATGGGACTGACCTTGCTTCTCTCTAGAGCATCACTCTTTAAGAGGAGGCTGGAGGTCTCCTTGAGTATGCTACAAATGCTTTGGATCCTCTCTCCACAAAAATGCACATGGGCATAAATATTGAACTCTAAAGACCAGGCACCAGAATTAATTTCCTGATTTTACTCTGAGGAAGAAAAATTTATTACGATGTTGGTTAAAAGGCTATTGATGGCTTTTTTGTTTTTTTCTGTTTGTTTGTTTTGGAGATAGAGTCTCACTTCGTTGCCCAGGCTGGAGTGCAGTGGCATGATCATGGCTAACTGTGGTCTCAGCCTCCCCATACTCAGGTAATCCTCCCACCTCAGCCTCCTGAGTAGCTGGGGCTACAGACGTGGGCCACCACACCCAGCTAATTTTGGTATTTTTTTGTAGAGACAGGGTTTCGCCATGTTGCTCAGGCAGGCTGGTCTGCAATCCTGGGCTTAAGCAGTTCATCTGCCTTGGCCTCCCAAAGTGCTGGGATTACAGACATGAGCCACCTCACCCTGCCTCTTGATGGTTTTGAATACTTTTTATTTTTATTTTTTAAGACAGGGTCTTGCTCTGTTGCCCAGGCCTGGAGTACAGTGGCTTGATCTTGGCTCACTGCAGCTTTGACCTCCCAGGCTTAAGTGATCCTCCCACCTCAGCCTCCTGAGTAGCTGTGACTACCATGTGTGTCACCATGCCTAGCTTATTTTTACTTTTTGAGACAAGGTGTCACTCTGTCATCCACGCTGGAGTGCAGTTGCTCACTGCAGCATCGGCCTCCTGGCCTAGGTGATCCTCCTACTTCAGCCTTCCAGGTAGCTGGGACTACAGGTGTGAGCCACCATGCCCAGCTAATTTTTTGTATTTTTGTGGAGACGGGGTTTCGCCATGTTGCCCAGGCTCCAACTTCTGGGCTCAAGTGATCTGCCCACTTCGGCCTCCCAGAATGCTGAGATTACGGGTGTGAGGCACCGCTCCCAGCCTATTTTTTATTTTGTGTAGAGACGAGGTCACCCTGTGTTGCCCAGGCTGGTCTTGAACTTCTGGACTTGAGCAAGCCTCCTGCCTTCTTTGCTTCCCAGAGTGCTGGGATTACATGGGTAAGCCACTGTGCCAGGCTGGTTTTCAAATTATCTTTTTTTTGTAGACATTTACAACTTGGAAACAGGGTGGATCGCCCATTTTAGTTTGTCCTTGTAAAAATCCTCCAGAGGTTTCACAGAGTTATCAGGTAACGTGTCAACAGTGGTGTGAACCTTCCCAGGGCTCCTGTGCCCCCAACTTTGTCAGCTTGTGCTCTTTCCTGGGGATAAGGAATTTGAGAATGTACCAGAATTGGGTCTTTTGCAGAGGCCACAGATGAGGGTCTTGGTACTAGGGCTGTTCACTGAAGCTGCTGCTGTTTGTAAACTGTCTCCATGATTTGCTGTTGTTATGGAGCCTTTGCTGCAGAAGGTAACTGAATGGTTTCTAGCCAGCCTGATTATTTGTGTGGTGGTGTTGGATGTGGATAGGCTTACGAGATGTGTGCTGTGGTCCCTTACGTGGCTTAATGTGTGCTCTCTGCTGTGGGACATTTGCTTATGCATGCACTTGAACCTGCAGATTGAGGAAGAAAGCCTGTGGGAAAGTACCATTCTTCACCATGACATGCTTATGTTTAGGGATATCGGCATGCTACAGCAAGCAGTGTACACAGTGCCACTCTCTTTTTCCTCACATCCCTGTCTGGTGGAAGGAATAGGAAATACAATACCATAAACTTGAATAATTCATACTTCTGTAATTGGGGCAGAGTTGAGTCAGAGGATGGAAAAGAACTCTTATTACTTCTAAGAATAGCACCTATTACAGACTCTTTTCACCCCTCCCTAATCTCTATAGTTTGAAGATTAAACTTGTATGTGCCAATGGATGTTTTCTCTCATTCATTTACCATTGGTCTAGGCTTTTATTAATCCCATTTCTCTGCTCAGTTGGATTGCAGTCTTAACTGTACAGGCCTGATTTTTGTAACTTAAGCAATTTCCTCTTTCTATTCTGTAATTAAGAGAAATAAGATCATGTACGTGAAAGAGTTCTGTGAAAGGTGGTGCTGGCTGTCTGTAGGTTGTTTTCATTTATAATCTTCATTAAAAATTACTTGGCTCTGAAGCACTTTTCAGTTATAAAAAACTGCCAAGTATTAGAGTTGTGTGTATATGAGACTCTTCATTTGTTTTCCTTTTGACAGTAGGAAACCATTGAGCTGACAGATTAGCTGCCTGGAAATAATACCACCTTCATGTTCATCTATTTCAAAATAATAGCTCACCTATCTGTAATTCCAGGAATGCAGTTTTAAATTTCCAGTGTTGGAGCAGTCTCTCTATTGGGCCCTTTTGAGTTTCATAGCATGCTGCCTGCAGCTTGCCTATCTTCAGTCTTTGGGCCTGTCTGCTCTGGTAACTGATGTCCTTTGCGCTCCTGAGAGCTGGTTACCCTTTCTGGCCTCCTTCCCCTGACCTTCCTGAATACCACCACCACCATTACCCCCGCCACCCCCCCACTCCCATTGTTCACCTTAAAGCAGTCCTTATCTTTGTTGACTCTGAAAAGTTCAGGGTTTGTAGCAAATAGCTGTCTATGAATAGGCTTCCCTGTAAAGTATAAAACTACATTTTCTGACTGAATGCTTGACATCTTCCTTAATTTTTTTCTGTTACTTACTGCATGCCTATTCTAAAGTGGTGGAGCCAAACATCCATCAGTCCAGTTTCTGTGTCAACCATGGTGCTGTAGGGAGCTGCAGACCTGGTCACTTCACTGCCACGTTGCTCTCCCCAGACCCTGAGCTTGAGGTCACTGCTGCTGATTGTTCTGTCTTAGCAAATATTTCTAAGACTCTATGCATTCCTTAAGTCCTCAGAAAACAACCATATACATCCCGGTTTGCAGATGAGGAAGCTGATGCTTGGAGAGCTGTCCCTTGGGCAGGGTTGCAGGGTCACAGAGCTGGTAAGTACTTGGGAGCACTTGTCTCCAGAGCCTGCTAGCTCCTGACTGCTGTGGCACAAGCTGTGGGAGTCCACCATATTCAGCTTTGTTCTCAATGAACTCAGATGGTTTGGATGGTATGTAATGAGCACAGGGTACAGCTCAGAAGTGCTCTCCAAGATGTCCAGGCAAGGCAGCCTGAGAGGGAAGAGACCTTCCAACTGGGAGCATAGGAAGGGGGCTAGCGTTCAGTCTGGTTCTTCAGTGAGGACAGCAGAGGTTTAGACAGAGACCTGAACGAGTCTGAAAGCAACGACCTGTCCCTTGGAGGTACTCACCAGGGTGAGGGGATGGTCAGAAGAGGGATGCAGAACGCTGACTGGACAGGTCTCCTTTTCACCCAGACATCTGGTCAGTAAAAACAGTGCTCCCCTCCTGAGGAGTTTCTCATGAAGACATTCACAAGAGTGGAATTTAAACCTCATCTTGAAAAAGTTTCCGCTAGAGAACCAAGTTGCATTGATTTGGTTTCACTTCCATTTTTTCTTTTTCCTCTTTTTTTGTTTCAAGATGGAGTTTGGTTCTTATTGCCCAGGCTGGAATGGAATGGTGTGGTCTCAGCTCACTGCAACCTCTGTCTCCCAGGTTCAAGTGATTCTCCTGCCTCGGCCTCCTGAGTTGCTGGGATTAAAGGCATGCTCCACCACGACTGGCTGATTTTTCTGTATTTTTTATTAGAGACAGGGTTTCACCATGTTAGCCAGGCTGGTCTCGAACTCCTGACCTCAGGTGATCCACCTGCCTCAGCCTCCCAAAGTGCTGAGATTACAGGTGTAAGCCACCACGCCTGGCCTTCACTTCGTTTTTTCTTTTGCTACTCAGCACAGGTCTGGGGGGAAGTCAGTAAACTGGAGTGTGTCTTTAGTCCAGGTGCCCCAGGCTCGTTAAAATTATGGTGTGAACAGGATGATCTTTCAGGATTGTGGTGAGCTGCTCAGTCTTGAGGTGCTTTTTTTTTTTTTTTTTTGAGACAGAGTCACCCAGGCTAGAGTGCAGTGCTATGATTTCAGCTGACTGCAGCCTCCACCTCCCGGGTTCAAGTGATTCTCATGCCTCAGCCTCCCAAGTAGCTGGGAATACCAGGCGCCTGCTACCACGCCCAGCTGGTTTTTTTTGGGGGGGGGTGGTATTTTTAGTAGAAATGAGGCTTCACCATGTTTTCAGGCTGGTCTTTAACTTCTGATCTCAACTGATTCACATGCCTGGTCCTCCCAACATGCTGGGATTACAGGCGTGAGCCACCATGCCTGGCCCTTGAAGTGCTGCTTACTGTAGGGTAGAATTGAGTTCTAGCTCATGGGTGCTTCCCCCTCCCCATCCTCTTAAGGATTCTGTTTCCAAGGGAATTTCCTGCCTGCCTCAGGCACACCAAATGGGACTCAGTCAACATCCATGTCCAATGTGTGTGCTGGATGTGCTCGGTAATCAGACACTGTTCTGCGTTCTGCACGTGCATTTGATGGTGAACGGAGGGGTTTCCTGTGTGTGTGCTGCATATACTGCAGACATGACAGTGAGTGAGGCAGGGGTTTCAGGGATCCTAATGTCTCCAGTGGTGGAGATTGTTGCACAAAGATCCTAATACCCCTGTGCTAGAAAGGTGGTGATTGATTTAACAGGTGTGCCCTGAGGATTTTACTTTTACATCTTTTCTTTGACTTTGTGAAATGACACATGATCTCATTCAGTAGGAAATTGGCTCTGAATACCTGAGGGGGGGAAAAAAACCCAGTCCAGAGAAAATGGTAGAAGTGGTTAAACTCCACGCACAGTGCTACTAGTAAGCCAGTTGAAAAGTACACCATCAAAATAGAATAGATGACTGCAACATGATTATGCTACCCTGAAACCACGCTGCGTATAGAATAGGACCTACACTCCTGTTGTGTGGCACCCTGAGCTCCTGGGTTCTGTGACTCACTGTTGCCTCATTCAGTTCATTTGATTCTTCTTCCAGACATCCCCCAAACCCCATTCCCTCCATCTTCTGAGGTCTGGTTTGGACCTTACTTATTTTACAGTGTACTACTACCAATTTCCAAAGCAGTGCCGTCCAGGGGGACTTTCTGCAGTGTTGGGAATGTTCTGCAGCTGGGTTATCCAGCCTGGTAGCCACTGTCCCCTGTGGTAAGTTGGGCCTTTGATGGGGGCTTGGAACACTCAGTAGTGCTGTTGTCAACCTGTTTTGACAGGTTTTAGAGAAAATGGGGTCCCTTTAGCTCCTTGACCATGTGGAGCTTGTGGAATATCCTCATGGATGCTGTCATTGAAGCAGTTGGATGTACAAACCTGGAATGCAGGGGTGGATCTAGACCAGACGTGGGGGTGTTGGGCATCGCCAGGAGGATGGGTGTGAGGTATCCTCCCAATAGGATGTCAGAAATGGAGTCCCAGCAGGGTCCCAGACTTGAGAAAGCCAGGCCCATGTGTAGTAAGAACACAGATTAGTGAATTTGCTTTAATCTCGGGAATGGTGAAGGGCATTTCTTTCCAAAACAGTGTATCCTAGAGTGAACTCCAGTGACCTAGGTAAGTATCATGTTTTCTAGTTTTGCCCTCTGTTCTTGGAGCCTAGAAAATTCCCCACTTCTCTTTGGAATTTGCTTTATCTGACATCTTTAATTCATTCTATGCCTCCACACCCCCACGTCCCCCATGTTGTGAGCAGGGTTTTAGGAGAAGGACTGGCACATTTTGGCACATTATGTTTGTGTGTGGAAAATGGGAAGTGCTGAGCTGTGGTACTAGAAGGTGCCAGTGGTGGGTCCACCTGGAGTGAGTAAACCAGTGGTTGAGATGACTTGAAAATATCCCCTGTTGATGTTTCAGGCAGGATGGCCCCTGAGTTCCTGAGGCAGAGGTTCTTAAATTTGGCATGTGTACTCCTCCCTCTCACTCATCATGGGGTTTTTCTGGTAAGCGCTTGATGTTTCTGGTTATTGAGCAGTTATTTGTGTTGAGTGCTAGGGACTGTCTAGGTGCTGGAGGTCAGCGGTAAGCAAGGTGAATGACACCCACCCTCCTGCCTGCTGAGTTCATGTGCTGGGAGACTGTGGGGCAAATGATGCAGCCTGCTTGGCTTTTTTAGTCTATGATTACAGATTATTAAATATAAATATTAATGTATTAAAGTTATTACTAATTTCTTACATTCCCACCTTTTTTTTTTTTTTTTTTTTTTTTGAGACAGAGCCTCGCTCTGGGGAAACTGGAACATAGCAGTGGCGTGATCTCGGTTCACTGCAAGCTCCGCCTCCCAGGTTCACGCCATTCTCCTGCCTCAGCCTCCCGAGTAGCTGGGAGTACAGGTGCCCGCCACCACACCCAGTTAATTTTTTGTATTTTTAGTAGAGATGGGGTTTCACCGTGTTAGCTAGGGTGGTCTCCATCTCCTGACTTCGTGATCTGCCTGCCTCGGCCTCCCAAAGTGCTGGGATTACAGTTGTGAGCTACCGTGTCTGACTTTTTTTTGGGGGGGAGGTGGAGTCTCGCTCTGTTGCCCAGGCTGGAATGCAGTGGTGCGATCTTGGCTCACTGCAAGCTCTGCCTCCCGGGTTCACGCCATTCTCCTGCCTTAGCCTCCCGAGTAGCTGGGACTACAGGTGCCTGCCACCATGCCCGGCTAATTTTTTGTATTTTGAGTAGAGAAGTCGGGTTTTCACTGTGTTAGTTGGGATGGTCTCTAGCTCCTGACCTCGATCTGGTGGCCTTGGCCTCCCAAAGTGCTGGGATTACAGGCGTGAGCCACTGTGCCCGGCCACCATTCACACTTTTTTTTTGGAGACAGGTCTCTTGTCATTCAGGCTGGAATGCATACTGGCACAGTCTTGGCTCACTGCAGCCTCCATCCTCCGGGCTCAAGCTATCCTCTCACCTCAGTCTCCTGAGTAGCTACGCCCGACATTTTTGTTTTGTTTTGTTTCGTTTTGTCTCACTCTCTCACCCAGGCTGGAGTGCAATGGTGTGATCTCGGCTCACTGCAACTTGCGCCTCCCGGATTCTAAGCGATTCTCTTGCCTCAGCCTCTGGAGTAGCTAGAATTGCAGGCATGCGCCCCCACACCCGGCTGATTTTGTATTTTTTGGAGAGACGGGGTTTCTTCATGTTGGCCAGGCTGGTCTAGAACTCCTGACCTCAGGTGATCCACCCGCCTTAGCCTCCCAAATTTCTGGGATTACAGGTGTGAGCCACTGTGCACAGCCTTTCGTTTGTTTGTTTTGGTTTTGTTGTTTGTTTCTGACGAATTTTCACTTTCGTTGCCCAGGCTGGAGCGCCATAGCATGGTCTCGGCTCACTGCAACCTCCGCCTCCTGGGTTCAAGCGATTCTCCCGCGTCAGCCTCCTGAGTAGCTGGCATTACAGGCGCGCACCACCACGCCCAGCTAATTTTTTGTATTTTTAGTAGAGACGGGTTTTCACCGTGGCCGGGGTGGTCTTGAACTCCTGACATCAAGTGATCCACCTGCCTCGGCCTCCCAGAATGCTGGGATTACAGGTGTGAGCCACCGCCCCGGCCCCTTTTTTGTATTTTTAGTAGAGATGGGGTCTCACCATGTTGTCCAGGCTGGTCTCGAACTCCTGAGTTCAAGCAATGTGCCTGTCTTGGCCTCTCAAACTGCAGGGATTACGAATGGGAGCGAACCGTGCCTGGCCAGCGTTTGTTTTTATTAGTAGTGGGTGTTTATTCACTTGCTTTGTGTAGCATTTCATTTGACCCAGCCCTGTGAGGGCATTCTCCCACGTTAGTATTGAGGAATATGGGCGGAACCTGTTTGCCTATGCATGCAAATACCTGTGTGTTCAAAACATAAAATGCAACATCCTAACCATTTTACAGTGTAACCTACATGCATATTGTTGTGCGGATCACTAGAAAGTTTTCATCTTGCAAAGCTGACACTGTATCCTTCAAATAACTTCCCTTTCCTTCCTCCCCCCAATCTGTGACAGCCAGTCTTCTGCTTTCTGTTTATGAGTTTGACTACCATAGTTACTTCATTTAAGTAGAATCAGACAGTATTTGTTTTGTTTTTTTTTTTTTTGAGGTGGAATTTCATTCTTGTTGCCCAGCCTGGAGTGCAATGGTGTGATCTTGGCTTACTGCAGTATCTGCCTCCCGGGTTCAAGTGATTCTCCTGCCTCAGCCTCTCAGGTAGCTGGGATTACAGCACCTGCCACCATACCTGGCTAATTTTTTTTTTTTTTTTTTTTTAATGTATCTTTAGTAGAGATGGGGTTTTACCACGTTGTCCAGGCTGGTCTTGAACTCCTGATCTCAGGTGATCCACCCACCTCTGCCTCCCAAAAAAGTACTAGGATTACAGGCGTGAGCCACCGCGCCCGGCCAAATCAGACAGTATTTAGAATTTGTCGTTTGTGATTTGTTTTTTTTTTTTTT
>NW_016826746.1:93570-164439 GCF_001698545.2 Rhinopithecus bieti
AAAAAAAAAAAAAAAAAAAAAAAATCCAGAAATCAGCCGGACGTGGAGGCATGTGCCTGTAGTTCCAACTACCCAGGAGGTGGAGGTTGCAGTGAGCCGAGATGGTGCCAATGCACTCCAGCCTCGGCGACAGAGTGAGACTCTATCTCAAAAAAAAAAAAAAAAAAAAAAAAAAAAAAAAAAAAAAAAAAAAAAATCCAGAAATCAGCCGGACGTGGAGGCATGCGCCTGTAGTTCCAACTACCCAGGAGGCGGAGGTTGCAGTGAGCTGAGATCACGCCATTGCACTTCAACCTGGGCAACAGAGTGAGATGCTGTTTCCAAAAAAAAAAAAAAAGAAAGAAAGAAAAGATGGTTTAAAACTGAATTGGCTCTCACCCTTTCATCAGTTCCCAGGGACTTACCC
This sequence comes from Rhinopithecus bieti, assembly GCF_001698545.2. NCBI lineage: Eukaryota > Metazoa > Chordata > Mammalia > Primates > Cercopithecidae > Rhinopithecus > Rhinopithecus bieti. The sequence continues at coordinate 93,977 of NW_016826746.1, forward strand.
TATCAGTGGGCTTCTCACTCCAACTCACTTTGTACAATAATTTCCACAGCAAGTAGTTTCTGTCTTGATGTCACTTTGAAAAGGCTCACAGAATCAACATTTCTTAACGTTTCTCTGTGCATTGCCTCAGAATGTAACCAGAAAAGCTTAGGTTTTGGAATGTTTTATGTGTGAGGGTGCTTACCAACTCTTGAGGAGACAGAGAAGAAGTGAGAGGACCCCCTGGTGAAGCCAGATTGGCAAGCTCTGCCTCTCTCCGCACTCAGTGTTCTGTGATTTGTGCATGGATGACTTGATTGCTTTGTCCTTCACTCCGGCACAGTGATTCTTGGGTATGGTCCCTTAGTCCTTGGAAGGGCAGCATGGAGCCTCAGAATTGATTGCCACACTACACAGTTTGCTCCTCCAGAAGGAAGCATGTTTGATTCCCCTCCCCTACCCCCAATTTCAGAAAATCTGGTTGTATCCTTAGAAATGACACTATCCGTTCATCAGTTCATGGATATTTTGGTTTCTAGTTTTTGGCTCTTATGAATAATACCTCTGTGAGTGCCCACACACACTTTTTGTGTAGAAATGTTTTCCTTTCTCTTGGCATATGCATAGGGGAGCAATTTCTGGGACATTCATTACCTATGTTTAACCTTTTGAGGAACTGCCAGACTGTTTTACAAAGTGGCTGCCCCATTTTACATTGCTGGACATATGCTGGACATCCAGTTTCTCCACATCCTTGCCAACAATTGTTGTTTGTCTTTTAGATGATAGCACAGATTCCTTTTAAACCTACCAGAGATTTAAAGTTTTTTTTTTTTTTTTTTTTTTGAGATGGAGTCTTGCTCTGTCACCCAGGCTGGAACGCAGTGGCACAATCTCTGCTCACTGCAGGCTCCGCCTCCCAGGTTCGCGCCATTCTCCTGCCTCAGCTTCCCGAGTAGCTGGGATTACAGGCGCCCACCACCACGCCTGGCTAATTTTTTGTATTTTTAGTAGAAATGGGGTTTTACCGTGTTAGCCAGGATGGTGTCGATCTCCTGACCTCGTGGTCCGCCCACCTTGGCCTCCCAAAGTTCTGGAATTACAGGTGTGAGCCACTGTGCTAGTCCCTAAAGTTTTTTATTTTATTTTTTTATTATTTTTGAGGTGGAGTCTCGCCTTGTCTCCCAGGCTGGAGTGCAGTGGTGCAGTCTTGGCTCACTGCAACCTTCACCTGCCAGGTTGAAGCAGTTCTCTTGCCTCAGGCTCTCAAGTAGCTGGGACAACAGGCGTGTGCCACCACACCTGGCTAATTTTTTGTATTTTTAGTAGAGACGGGATTTCACCATGCTGGGCAGGCTGGTCTCAAACTCCTGACCTCGTGATCCGCCTGCCTTGGCCTTCCAAAGTGCTGGGATTACAGGCGTGAGCCACCGCGGCTGGCTCAGAGATTTAAAGTTTAAGGAGTTTCAGCTTATGCTTTTGCCCCTTTTAAAATTTTCTATCATTTTCTTTTTTCTTACAAATTTTATTTTCTTCCTCCAGTGTCACAGCTTATACTTCTTGTTTTTTTTTTTTTTTCCCCCCGTGTCCCCGCTTTTTTTTTTTTTTTTTTTTTTTTTTTTTTTTTTGAGATGGAATTTCTCTCTGTTGCCCAGTCTGGAGTGCAGTGGCGTGATCTCGGCCCACTGCAAGCTCTGCCTTCCGGATTCACACCATTCTCCTGCCTCAGTCTTCCCAGTAGCTAGGACTACAGGCGCCCGCCACCACACCCGGCTACTTTTTGTATTTTTAGTAGAGATAGATGGGGTTTCACCGTGTTAGCCAGGATGGTCTCAATCTCCTAACCTCGGCCCGCCTTGGCCTCCCAGAATATTTTTTTTTTTTTTTTTTTTTTGAGGTAGAATCTCGCTCTGTCGTCCAGGTCGGAGTGCAGTGGTGCAATCTTGGCTCACTGCAACCTCCGCCTCCTGGGTTCAAGCGATTCTTCTGCGTCATCCTCCTGAGTAGCTGGGACTACAGGTGCACGCCATCGTGCCCAGCTAATTTCTGTATTTTACTAGAGACAGGGTTTCACCACATTGGCCAGTCTGGTCTCGAACTCCTGACATTGTGATCTGCCCACCTTGGCCTCCCAAAGTGCTGGATTACAGGCGTGAGCTACTGCATCCAGCCACACCCAGCTAATTTTTGTAGGGACAGGGATGCACCATGTTTCCCAGGCTGGTCTCAAAGGACTCAAGCAGTCTGCCCACCTCAGCCTCCCAAAGTGTTGACAGTACAGACGTGAGCCACTAGGTCGGGCCTAACCTCAGTGGCACAATCTCGGCTCATTGTAACCTCCGCCTCCCGGGTTCATACCATTCTCTTGCCTCAACCTCCCAAGTAGCTGGGACTACAGGCGCCCACCACCACGCCAAGCTAATTTTTGTATTTTTAGTAGAGACGGGGTTTCACCGTGTTAGCCAGGATGGTCTCAATCTCCTGATCTCGTGATTCGCCTGCCTCGGCCTCTCAAAGTACTGGGACTACAGGCATGAGCCACCGTGTCCAGCTTTTCTTTTTGTTTTTTTGAGATGGAGTTTAGCTCTGTTGCCAGGCTGGAGTGCAGTGGCATGATCTCAGCTCACTGCAGCCCCCGCCTCCTTGATTCAAGCAGTTCTCTTGCCTCAGCCTCCCGAGTAGCTGGGATTACAGGCATGCGCCACCACTCCCGGCAATTTTTGTATTTTTAGTCAAGGTGGTGTTTTACTATGTTGACCAGGATGGTCTCCTGACCTTGTGATCTGTCCACCTCAGCCTCCCAGAGTATTGGGATTACAGGCGTGAGCCACTGCGCCCAGCCAACCTGCCCTTTTAAGAGACAAGGTCTCCACTGTGTTGCCCAGGCTGGAGTACAGTGGTGATTCACATGCATGACCCCACTACTGATAGGTGTGGGAGTTTTGACCTGCCCCCTTTCTTTTTTTTTTCTTCACCGCCCAACCCTCGCCTTTTTTTTGAGACGGAGTCTCACTCTCTTGCCCAAGCTGGAGTGCAGTGGCACAGTCTTGGCTCACTGCAACCTCTCTGTCTCCCAGGTTCAAGCAGTTCTCGTGCCTCAGCCTCCTGAGTAGCTGGGATTACAGACGCCTGCCACTATGCCCAGTTAATGCTTATATTTTAAGAGAGATGGGGTTTTGCCTTGTTGGCCAGGCTCATCTTGAACTCTCGGCCTCAAGCGATCTGCCCGCCAGGGCTTCCCAAAATGCTGGGATTACAGGTGTGTGCCACCGCATCTGGCTGACCTGGGCTGGTTCACCCCTTCTTAGGCAATCTGGTAGTCCCCACTCCCGCGAGGTCACCACATTGATGCCAGACTTAATGCAGCCAGCCACCTGATTGGCACCATGCAATGTAGCCCAGAACTCCTGGGCTCAGGCGATCCTCCCTCCTCAGCCTCTCAAGTAGTTGGGACTACAGGTGCTCACTTCTGCGCCCAGACTTGTTTCCGTTTTTGGCATTGTCTTGTCCTGGAAAGGGCATGAGATAGACTCAGTGTTGCATTTTGTGCTTAAAGATCTCTGTACCTCTGGTGTGTTTTATATGGACAATTAGAACTTGCTGAAAATGGAATATACTACCTAAGCAGATGCACAGATCAGTACCATTGTGACTAGTGGTACTGAAGCTCAAAATGGACATTCACCCACTGGAATTCGGAGACATTGGCAGTGATCTGGAACAAGTTGCTTAATCTTTGAGCCTGTTTCCCTGTCAGTATGATTGGGTAGCAGAAGCACTCCATCCACCTGTCAGGGTTAGCTCTGCTTTTTACTGAGGAGGGTCAAGCACAGTAGAGGGAATTGCTCCTATCCACCCTGCAGTGCTCTTACTTCACTGAAGGTGCTGTAGGTGATGGGCGGTGCAGTGGTTTGGTTAGCCCTGTAATTTTGAGTGATTCTGATTTGTGATTTGTGTCACTTAACTTGAGGAGACTTGGCCTGATCAGTTTAATTGCCTGTGCTTCCTGTGTGTGTTCTTTTGCCTACTTCATTTCCTTGCCCATCCTGAATTTTGAGTTTACTAGTTTTGTCTTTGTTGCATGTATAGGTATACCTCGTTTTATTGTGCTTTGCAGATAATTGCAGGTTTTTTAATTTACAAATTTAGGATTTGTGGTAACCCTGCATTGAACAAGTCTATCAGTGCCATTTTTCCAACAGCGTGTGCTCACTTCATGTCTGTGTCACATTTTGGTAATGTGACCAGTGTGTCAGACTATTATATCTGTTATGATTTGTGATCAATGATTTTGGGTGTCATTATCATGGTTTTGGGGAACCACAAACCATATCCATATAAGAAGGTGAACTTAATCTGTAAATGTTTGTGTTCTGACTGCCCCAGCTACTGGCTATTTCCCATCTCTTTTTCTCTCCTCAGAACTCTCTATTCCTTGAGACACAGCTGTCTTGAAGTTAGGCCAGTTAACATCCCTGTAATAGCCTTTAAAGTGTTCATATGAAAGGAAGAGTCTCGCATCTCTCACACCAAGTCAAAAGCTAAAAATGGCCAGGTATGGGGTTCATGTCTGTAATCCTAGCATTTTGGCAGGCTTGTTTGGGAGGATCGCTTGAGGGCAGGAGTTTGAGACCATCCTGGGCAACATAGTGAGGCCCCGTCTTTACAAAAAAGTGGAAAAAGTAGCCACGTGTGGTGGTACACGCCTGTGGTCCCAGCTACTTGGGAGGCTAAGATGGGAGGATTGCTTGAGCCTAGGAGGTTGAGGCTGCAGCGAGCTGTGATCATGCCACTTGCACTCCAGCCTGGATGACAGAGCAATACCCTTTCTTTAACAGTGATAAAAGGCCAATAACATATTTTGAAAGCTGAAATAGGCCAAAAGCTAGGCTGCTTAAGCCAGATAGCCAGATTGTGAATGCAAAGGAGTTCTTGAAGGAAATTAAAAGTGCAACTCCAGTGAATGCCCGAGTGATAAGAAAGTAAAATAGCCTTATTGCTGATGTGGAGAAAGTTGTAGTGGTCTGGATAGATCAAGCCAGCTGCAATATTCCCTTAAGCCAAAGTCTAATCTAGCAAGGCCATAATAACTCTATTCAATTATTTGGAGGCTGAGAGAGGTCAGAAAGCTGCAGAAGAAAAGTTTGAAACCAGCAGAGGTTGGTTCATGAGGTTTAAGGAACGAAGCCATCTCCAAAACATAAAAGTGCAAGGTGAATCAGCAAGTGCTGATGGAAAAACTGTAGCAACTTATCCAGATCTAGCTAAGATAATTGATAAAGATGGCTACAGTAAACATTTTAGTGTAGACAAAATAGTCTATTGGAAGAAAATGCCATCTAGGCTTTTATAGCTAGAGAAAAATCAATACTTGATTTCAAAGGACAGGCTTCCTCTCGTTAGGTGCTACTGCAGCTGATGACTTTAAGTTGAAGCTACTACTCATTCACCATTCTGAATATCCAAGGACCTTAAGAATTATGCTAAATCTAAATTATGCTAAATCGACTCTGCCTGTGCTCTGTAAAGGGCAAAGTCTAGGTAACAGCATATCTGTTTACAACATCATTTACAGAATATTTTAAACCCACTGTTGAGACCTACTGCTTAGTAAAAGATATTTTTCAAAATATTATAGCCCATTAATAATGCACCTTGTCACTCAAGACCTCTGATGGAGATGTACAAGCAGATGAATGTTTTCATGCCTGCTAAAACATACATTCTGCAGCCTGTGGAACAGTTTCACCTTTCAAGTCTTATTAAGAAGTAACATTTCAGGCTGGGTGCTGTGGCTCATGCCTATAATCCCAGCACTTTGGGTGGCCAGGGCAGGTGGATCACCTGAGGTCAGGAGTGTGAAACCAGCCTGACGAACATGGAGAAACCCTGTTCCTGCTAAAAATACAAAATTAGTCGGGCGTGGTGGCTCCTGCCCGTTATCCCAGCAACCCAGGAGGCTGAGGCGGGAGAATCGGTTGAACCCAGGAGGGGAGGTTGCGGTGAACCAAGGTGGCGCCATTGCACTCCAGCCTGGGCAACAAGAGCGAAGCTGTCTCAAAAAAAAAAAAAAAAAAAAAAAAAAAGACGGTCTTAATTTTAATGTAGGTGAACTTATGAATCTTTGTTTTACGGTTGGTGGGAAGAACACTATCCTGAAGTGAAATATATTCTGTATTTTCTTCTGAAAGTTGTACAGTTTTGCCTTTCCAATTTATGCCCTTGATCCATCAGGAAATTATTTTGGGGGTGGTATAAGGTGAGGAGTCAGGTGTGACCTTAGATGAATTACTGATTTTTTTCTAGCATCAGCTTCCTTGGCTGCAAAACTGAGACCCTAATCCCTGCCATGTGCAAGGTTTTTGTGAGGTCGGAATACAGCATACAGACACGTTGAGCCCCATGTCTCAGTAAGCATTCAGTAATTGCTTGTTGGTTTAAGTCCAATCTTGTTCCCTAAGCATGTGGACACTCAGGGAAAGTTGGCACTTAACTGGGAAAGTTGCTGCTCGTACATTGCCTGCCAAATTACTACAGGCATCATGGCCAGGCTGGGTTTGGCTGCTCAGCACATCCCCTGGCAGGGCACTGGCAGCCTGGAAAATGTATAGCAGGCAGGTGCTCAGTCAGTCCTAGAGCTGTTTTCATGTGATATCTGATGCATTTATTATAGAAATGAAAGCATAAGAATGTGTTTTAACTGTTTCCTCCCCCCCCCCGCACAGTCACAAGGCTGATTCCAGGCACAGCTTGGTTAGGCCAGCACTTGTAACCGTGGTGGGGAGCCTTGAGGCACTGAGTGAGCTCAGCCTCCTTGGGCAGAAAAGCTTGTTTAGTTATTGACAGGCACACAATGTGTGTTCCTGTGGGCAAACAAACAGACGGCTGGAGATCGGGGGGACCTGGTGGTCGTCAGCATTTATGTAACCACCGTATGCCTTCTGTGAATGACTTGGGAAAGAATAGAGTGGGTTGGGATTATGTAGTAAGTGTAAAAAAGTCAACAGAGGGACTTTGGGTTTACCTCTGGAGAGGAGGTAGTGATGATGGATGAGTGGATATTTCTTTGTACCCTGAGCTCTTTCATCCTACCTTGGTGGTCATATGTGAGAGCAAGTGCTTTGGGTCTCAGAGGGCGTCACTCCAAGCATTCTGCCTGGAGTCTGTTGTGGTGAATGTTCTTGCTGGCATCTTGATCAGGGACTTTGTCATAATTAGCTATCAAATGTTTGCTGGTCCTTCTCAACCCTGTAATGTTGATACTTGAAAAACTGGAAACATCCTGACAAACAGTTGGGAAGTGGTTTTGTGAGCTCTGGTTATCGCATCACAGTTAAGGGTGGCGGGTAGGTTCTGTATACAGTGCCCCAGAGTGTATAAGGGGAATGTTGTTTGTAAGGAACTCTGTGGGCTAATTGTGCAAATAGGTGCTAGAATGCTGGGCAGCCTTTTTCCTTCATGGCTTTGTTGTGTTTTATTGTATTGTTGTATTGCATTTTATTGTAATGACAGTTACTCATTTTAATAAGATGATCTCAGTAGATGGGCTGAATTGTCCTGTTTAAGGCTACTTTTCCCTTCTGAATCTGAAAGTGTTTGCTGTCAGAGCTAGAAGGAAGTTTTGAATCTGGCACTGTGTCGCCTAGGCGTCTTCTCCCCCTTCCCATCCATGCATGCATAGACAAATAGTTTTACTAGTTTGACATTTAATCAAAATTTAAACATGGGGCCAAGAAAGGTCCTCCAGGAAGCATTAGTATGAAAAATATTTTAAACAGTAGCTTCGTACTAGCCATTCAATTTAGATTTCTCAAGATTAACTGTCTGTACATTAAACACCCTTGAATAGCTATGTATTAACTTTCCCCTACTCTGAGCTGGGAACAGCTTCTCTTCTCCAGTAGATGTCAATGCAGGGGTAGTGTACCCCACGTGGACTCTGTATTACTCCTTTAAGATTGTTGGTCTTGCTGCTTTGTTCTCTTAAGTGTAAAGCACAAGTCACAGAACCCATAGTTTACCTTAACTAGAGCCCTCCTTTCAGAAAAGCACTTTTTAATCCTTTTTTTTTTCTTCTTCTGAGTCGGAGTCTTGCTCGGTTGTCCAGGCTGGAGTGCAGTGGCATGATCCCAGCTCGGTGCAACCTCTGCCTCCTGGGCTCAAGCAATTCTCCTGCCTCAGCCTCCTAAGTAGCTGAGATTACAGGCATGTGCCACGATGCCTGGCTAATTTTTGCATTTTTAGTAGAGACAGGGTTTTGCCATGTTGGCCAGTCTGGTCTCGATCTCTTGACCTCGTGAGCCACCGTGCCTGGCTGAACTGCTCAGTTTTACAGACAGGAAACAGAAGGCTGACAGCGTCTGTTACTTGGAGTCCCTCAGGTTAGCATGGAAGCTTGGGGTTCAGACCGGGCTGTACTTGCCTGGTGCACTTGCAAGTCTGTCTGCCTTCCCTGCAAAGTAACATCTCCCAGTCCTGGGGGTCTCTGTACCAGGTCTGAAGGGGGTCAGGGGTGGGGTGCTGCGTGTGGTTTGTTTATTCTCTTAAGTTTGTATGCAATAAAATTCCCCCCCCCCCCTTTTTTTGGAGATTAAGTCCCACTCTGTCTCCCAGACTAGAGGACAGTGGCGCAATTTCGGCTCACTGCAACCTCTGCGTGCTGGGTTCAAGCGATTCTCAAGTCTCAACTTCTCAAGTAGCTGGAATTACAGGCCTGCGCCACCATGCCCGGCTAATTTTTTATTTTTAGTGGGGATGGCATTTTACCATGTTGGCCAGGCTGTTCTCAAACTCTTGACCTCAAATGATCCTGCCTCAGCCTCCTGATGTGCTGGAACCATAGGTGTGAGACTCAGAAACTTTTTTTTTTTTTTTTTTTTTGAGACGGAGTCTCTCTTCTGTCGCCCAGGCTGGAGTGCAGTGGCACGGTCTTGGCTCATTGCCTCTGCCTCCTGGGTTCATGCCATTCTCCTGCCTCAGCCTCCCGAGTAGCTGGGACTACAGGCGCCCGCCACTATGCCCGGCCAATGTTTTTGTACTTTTAGTAGAGACGGGGTTTCACCATGTTAGCCAGGATGTTCTGGATCTCCTGACCTCATGATCCACCCGCCTCGACCTTCCAAAGTGCTGGGATGACAGGCGTGAGCCACTGCGCCCGGCCTTTTTTGAGACATCGTCTCGCTCTGTTGCCCAGGCTGGAGTGCAGTGTGACATGATCTCGGCTCACTGTGACCTCTGCCTCTCGGGTTCAAGCGATTCTCCTGCCTCAGCCTCCTTAGTAGCTGGGATTACAGGTGCTCACCACCATACCTGGCCAATTTTTGTATTTTTAGAAGAGACAGGGTTTCACCATGTTGGTCAGGCTGGTCTTGAACTCCTCACGTTGTGATCTGCCCACCTCAGCCTCCCAAAATGCTGAGATTATAGGCATGAGCCACTGCGTCCGGCCGCTCAGCAACGATTGATCTGTTTTCTGTCTCTGTGATTTTGCTTTTCCTAGAATGTCATATTAAATGGAATCATACAATGCAGGGGAGGTGGAGTTTGAGTCAGGCTTCTTTCTGTTAACGTAGTTCATTAGAGTCATCTGACTACTTAGTGGGAGTGTTTCCGTTGTTCCTTTTCATTGTTGAGTAGTGTTTCATTATATGGATAGACCCCAGCTTTTTCTGCATTTCTCAGTTGAAGGACATATGGGTGGTTTCTAGTTTTGGGTGATTCTTAATGAGGCTGCTAAAGCTATTCACATGCAGTTCTTTGCGTGAACATGTTTTTCTTTTGGTTAAAGATCTGCAAGTGAGATGGCTAGGTCATTAAAATAAATATATTTTTAGCTTTATAGGAAACTGTCAGATGTTTCTGGAGGGCTGCATCATTTTTTGGCCTCATTAGCAGTGGATGAGAGTTTTAGTCGCTGCACATCTTCACTAGCACTTGGTATTGTCAGGGTTTTAGGGTTGGGAAGCAGTGGATTCACATAGTCTTGTAGTGGTATCAGTGTGGCTGTAATTTGTATTTCCTCATGACTAGTGACAGGGAGCATCTTCCCAGGTGCATTTTCTTTCTTCTTTTTGGTAGGTATTTATCTTTTTATTTTGTCTTAATGGGTGATTGCCCTACCCTACACATGGTTTTGTTTGATTGATTGATTTTGTTTTTATTAAGATGGAGTCTTGCACTATTACCCAGGCTGGAGTGCAGTGGTGCGATCTCGGCTCATGGCAACCTCTGCCTCCCAGGTTCCAGCAATTCTCCCACCTCAGCCTCCCAGTAGCTGGGATTACAGGCACCTACCACCATACTTGGCTTTTTGTATTTTTTTTAGTGGAGATGGGGTTTCGCCCTGTTGGCCAGGCTGGTCTTGAACTCCTGACCTCAAATGGCTGGCCTCCTAAAGTGCTGGGATTACAGGCGTGAGCCACCACACCTGGCCCACTCATGAGTTTTTGTTTGTTTTTATTTATTTGTTGGGTCAGGGTCTTGCCCTGTCGCCCAGACAGCAGTTGGCAGTGGCTGTCATGTCTCACTGCAGCCTCTGCCTCCCAGGTTCAAGCGGTCCTCCCTCCTCAGCCCCCAGAGTAGCTGGAACTACAGGCACACACCACCACACTCAGCTAATTTTAAAGTTTTTTAGTAGAGGTGGGGTTTCAGTATGGTGTCCAGTTGGTCTCTAGCTCCTGGGCTCAAGTGATCTTCCCACCTCAGCCTCCCAAGTGCTGGGATTGCAGGCGTGAATCACTGTGCCTGGCCAGGTGCAAACTCCAAGGGATTCTCTTTGTAGATGGAGAGGCAGCTTTTCATACGCTCTCTGTAGAACAGCAATTCTGTGGAGAGGCAATTAAGTCATGTGTTTTGCTTATGAACCTTAACAGGCCTGGGTGGGTGAGGTGCAGAAGCAGGTGACCACTTGGAATGTTGGGCTCCGCTCCCCTGAGTGAAGCCAGCTGGTTAATGCAGCCTTGCCCTAGGGAAAAGGAAACAGAACATCACACCAAGGAGTCCACTTATGCTGGGCCACTGAAGGAACCATGGAAACGTGTCCCTATAAATGTGTCCTGGTTCTCTGTGTCTCTCTACATGTGTCCATATTGAGAGTTCTGCTTGAAGCTGAGGATCATAAAATAAACCGAAAATTGTGTCAACCAACTTCTTAGCTGGGCTTGGCCATGGCGGGGATGTCCCAGGCCCTACATATTTATTTGCCTCTTCTTCATTCACCCCCCACCAACCACCACCACCAAGGGATTCTTGAGTTGATTGCTTTGCTGTGGGCATAGCATAGCAGTCTATGTGTGGAAGTGCGTCAGGCTTTGATGGGTAAAAAACTTTGATGGGTATGTGAGCACATATATCATGAGGAAAGAATTGCGTGACTTTCTGTGAATGTTACAGAACTCTCCAGCAACCATTAGTCTTGGGGAATTCTTTTTAAAATGTCAAGGGTCATTCTGTCCGTTCTCTGTGTGATGGTCACTTCTCATGGAGTGATGGAGCCTTCTCCCTTAAGACAGACACGCTGATCAGGAATAGACAGGAGTGACAGTGCCTCTCTTCTGTCCCAGATGGAAGACACTGCCTGTTTCTACAAAGTGGGGGATACCTAGCCACCCCAATGGGCAGTCATGATAGCTGAGCATTTTTGCTCCCCATGTGTCCACTTCTGCAAGTGTTTGTGGTGCCACCATGACTGGGGAATGACTGTGCCAGCAGAAGAGGGTTGTTGCTACACCTGAGGTATGACCTGTAAAGGTGACACGATGTGCCAGCAGTTACCCAAATGTCAGAATCCTAGGAAATTATCCTGGACTGGTTGGGGATCTCTTAGTGTGAGACCTGTTTTCTTTCTTTGGATCTTAGGCGGAGTTGGATTGATTATTTGAAGGCTTGGGCATTCTTTCTCTTAAGCTGATTTTCTGATTGTGGGAAGTAGATTATTGTAATTTTGGCTTAGTTCAAAGTGTTAGGGAAGCTGTATAGAATTTCTTTCATCTCTTTTTTTTTTTTTTTTTGTAGACGGAGTCTCGCTCTGTCACCCAGGCTGGAGTGCAGTGGCCGGATCTCAGCTCACTGCAAGCTCCGCCTCCCGGGTTTACGCCATTCTCCTGCCTCAGCCTCCGCAGTAGCTGGGACTACAGGCGCCCGCCACCTCGCCCGGCTAGATTTTGTATTTTTTTAGTAGAGACGGGGTTTCACCGTGTTAGCCAGGATGGTCTCGATCTCCTGACCTCGTGATCCGCCCGTCTCGGCCTCCCAAAGTGCTGGGATTACAGGCTTGAGCCACTGCGCCCGGCCAATTTCTTTCATCTCTTTTTCAGGGTGGGGTGAGGAGAGAAGGGATGTGACCACAGGCTTTTTTTTTTTTTTTTTTTTTTTTTTTTTGAGGTGGAGTCTCCTTGCCCCGTTGCCCAGGCTGGGGTGCATTGGTGCAGTCTGCTCACTGCAACTGCTGTCCCCCAGGTGCAAGTGATTCTTCTGCTTCAGCTTCCTGAGTAGCTGGGACTATAGACGCCCACCACCATGTCTGGCTAATTTTTGTAGAGACGGGGTCTCACCATATTGGGCAGGCTGGTCTTGATCTCCTGACCTCGTGTTCTGCCCGCCTCAGCCTCCCAAAGTGCTGGGATTACAGGCATGAGCCACCGTGCCTGGCCAAGCTTTTATATTAAGAATGCAAGGAAAGCATTTTGCGTTTTTCTTGAAAGCCGTTGAGTTAACCACAGTCCTGTACAGACTTAGCTAAGATTCAGGCAAAAACAAGCCAAATATTCCAGCAGTGTTTACGTTGTTTTTGTTTGTGGACATCCATCCATGTTTGTGCCTTTTGCAGAGCCCACCTTAATAAACTGTTGCTTATAATGAAGTCCAAATTTGGCTCTGAGTCACTGGGCCTGCAGAGGCAGGCACAGAGGGATCTTTTCTCAGGAGTATTGGGTGCTGCTGTAACCCGTGTGAGGCAGGCCATCATCTTGTGCCTCATAGTGGCTCTCCCAACTGCAGATTCCACTGGTTTTAATAGAATCTCCGGTAATGCTTCCTTTTCTTTCATCTTGCAGAAAGAGATGGCAGAAATGCTTGAGGTTGTGGATGGGCACGCATGTAGGCAGCACCTCTTTCCCCCGGTGCACCTGGTCCCTTGGGTTTCCTGGACTTGGTCCTTATATGCTGCCATAACCCTTTCACCTCCAGTTTTCCAGCTGGTTTCTCCCTCTTACATCATCTGCTGTGATGAAGGCTGGCTTCATACAGAGGAAATGAGGACTCCTGGTTAGAACCCACAGCTATATTCCATTTGCCAGCAGGTGGGGCATCTCCCACTAAACCTGATCTGTGAGCAAAGGCACCTCGAAAAGCAGATGAGATGTCAGCTTGCTCTGAAGAGGCCCATTAGCTCTGTGAATACAGAGTGTATCTTAGTTCTTTGCATTTGTCCAGTAAACAGTACAAAGGAATGTGTGGAAGTGCATCAGGCTTTGATAGGTAAAAGACTTGAAAAGCAACCGCAGTACCCTAAGGCAATTTTAAAACTCCTGTGAAGCCAGGGTTAGGGGGGCGGTGGCAGTGGCTCAGTGCTTCTCTGTATTGTGCGTATGTTGTTTCCTCAGGAAGGTAGGGAGCAGCAGTATAGACCATCTGATGTTTTCTTAGCAACAGCTCTCAAGTAGATTTAGGACTGCAGAAGGAGAAGCTTGGAACGCTCTGGAGTCTGTGCAGCCTGGTCAGTGGGAGGACACAACTGGAGACCATGCCAGGCCTGACTGCCATACTATATTGTGTCTTTTGTTAAGAATGAGGCTGAGGGCTAATGTAACTGAGGGCTGCGGCTGTATCACATCCTGTGACTTTGTGTGTCAGAAGGGAAGGAACTTTTCAACATCATCTCTCTGTTAGAAGCCATGCTGGCTGCTTTCATGTTTCTTTTGTTTACTCCTCACAAAGATGCAAAGTAGATGTTACAAAATCCACCTAGAAGATGGACCTGGGGCTGAGGTGCCTGCCCAGGGTCACAGGAGCAGGATCTGAAGAAAGATCTTCCTGGCTTTGAAGTATCTTTGTTTCATGTGGTGGCTGTTGGTGGAGGGGCATCTGCCGTCAGAGCCTACTCTGCATGAGAGGGGAGCAGAAAGGGTTTATATGCCTAGCAAACCAGGGAGAAACAGTTGTTCGTCAGATTAGAGAAGTCTCTGTCAACACAACTCCTTTGTTAAGGGGATTTTCAGAGGATTTAGAGTAAGTTGATTTGTCTCCCTTTATGCCCCTGGGTTTTCCAACTTAAAGCTCTGCCATTGGACGGAGTGGTGCTTCAGAACCTTGGTGTGGCTGGACGGTCAGGAGACTGCACTTTGGGGTGCTACCTCACATCTGAGATCCTTCTGGCTCTCTGCCCACTTTAGCAGCCATGGTTTACTCTCCGCGCCACTGCTGTCTAAAGACACACTGGCTGGTCTGCAGACATCATGCTGTAGTCTCTGCCCCAGGCTTTGGGCTTTGTGTGGCTGACCATCGTGGCTAATCTCTGGCTTTCTTCAAACACACACTGAGGGCTTTCAACCTGCGAAGCATTCACTAGATGCTGTCCATGCTTATATGCAGTTGGAAGAAGGGGAACAAACACGGTCACAGCATTACAGTGTGGTAGATGCTGTGGTTACATGTAATTGTGCATTGCTGTTATATAATACAAGGAAACAGTTGATGTTTGTGTATCCTGCAGCCTTTTTTCTTATCCAGGAGTGTTCGGGATTCTTTTTTTTTTTTTTCTTTGAGATGGAGTCTTGCTCTGTCGACAGGCTGGAGGGCAGTGGCATGATCTCGGGCCCCCTGCAACCTCTCTCTCCCAGGTTCAAGCGATTCTCCTGCCTCAGCCTCCTTAGTAGCTGGGACTACAGGCGTGCGCCACCACGCCCAGCTAATTTTTGTATTTTTAGTAAAGACAGGGTTTCACTGTGTTGGCCAGGATGGTCTTGATCTCCTGGCCTTGTGTTGCGCCTGGCCAGAATTCTTTACCTAAACAATCATATCTGTGAACAAAGACAGTTTTTTTTTGAGACTTAGTTTGCCCTTGTTGCCCAGGCTGGAGTGCAGTGGCATGATCTTAGTTCACTGCAACCTCTAGTTCTCGGGTTCAAGCGATTCTCCTGCCTCAGCCTTCCAAATAGCTGGGATTACAGGCATGTGCCACCATGCCTAGCTAATTTTTGTGTTTTTAGTAGAGACGGAGTTTCACCATGTTAGCCAGGCTGGTTTTGAATTCCTGACCTCAGTTGATCCACCTGCCTTGGCCTCCCAAAGTACTGGGATTACAGGCGTGAACCACTGTGCGCAGCACCCACAAGAACAGTTCTATTCTTCCTTCCCAATCTGTGCCCCCCTCGTTTCCTTTTCTTGTCTTATTACATTAGTTTGGACTTGAAGTATGATTGAAAAGGAGTGGTAGGAAAGAATATGCTTGCCTTGTTCCATATGTAGGGGGAAAGCATCTAGTTTCTCAGCATTAAGTAGACCCTGTGATTGTAATGAGACAAATTCTGGCCACAGGAACAGTTGGGAAGGCCACCCGACGCAGGCTTGAAATTGGCAAAAGTGGAGGACACAAGGAAAGCCTTTTGAAGGAAAGGTTTTAGTCAGATGGTGCCTTGGAGGACAAAGTATTCCCGGCAGAGAAAGCCTAGTGTATTGATAGAAGAAATCGAGGGTCAGGAGGCCACATGAGCTAGCAACAGCAAGTGCATTCATGAGAGAGATGGGGGGACCTGTCTTTAGTCCCTGGGCTCTTGTCAGATGTCCAGTGCCCCGAGGTGTTAGGCATACAGTCTTCATAGACACCAGACATAACACCATGGCACCCCCAGGCTACAGTGGGACATGGCACAGCCTTCTCCAGCAAGCTGGTTTTCTGGGATGGGCAGAGGTTCAACTTCAACAATATGGTTTGTTCTCTGAGCTCTTGTCCCCCTTTGGAGCCTCTTATTTAGTAGCAGGCTAGGAAATTGTAAACAGCACAAAGCAGTAGTATGGTGTTGAGTGTTTAGACAGGGAAACCATTCATAGCTGAACCGTAGTTTTTATCTTCGTTTTGGAGCTGGTCATGTTCTTTGGTCTCTGAATGGCCTTCTGGGCGTGGGGCCTGCGACAGCCTACACACCTTTCAGTATCCTTGACTGCCTGCTACTTCACCGCACAGGACTCCAGATACCCCTCACTGGCTCTCTGTATCCCAGGCACCTTGGATGCCAGCCAGGCCCTAGGGACTCAGGCTCTGAGGAGATCAGTGATTCTGTTCATTTTGAATTAGCCATGGCACCCAGCCATCATTTACAACATTCTTCCCTGGGAACCTGGCAGAGAAGTCCCAGGAATTGGCTCGATGAACATATGGAGCACGATCCTCTCCTGAACTGTTAGCTGCCTGTGGTATATTGAGATTTCTGCAAAAACAGTGGGAAAGGGGAACAAAATTAGCCCTGGATTTCTGGGCCAGTTCTTTTAGTGTCATCCTCCCACACCTAATTTCCAGGTGGCAAGATAACCAAGTTTCGCTTGCGTTCGGTGCTTGCTGCAAAAATCACTTACCAACATTCCTCTTCTCATCCCCTTTTGGAGTGGAGAGGAAACAAATGGGCCCAGGAAATCTTCACATGAGGTGTTTCCACCTAGCTGGCAGAAAGCACCGTGAGGGCTGGGTGCCTGTCCTCCAGATGTGTCCAGAGCAGCCACAGTCTCTCTCCTCTTCCGTGAACTGCATGTCCAGACCTTTATCAGTTACAGCGGCAGAAATGTAAGGGAACAAGAACATTTTGCCTTGGCGTTTGTGTTTTACTCAACACAGAAATGTTAAGTTTCAGAGTATGAGCAAATTGTTAGATTTGCGAAAAACTCAGACTCGTGGTATGTCCTAGCATGGTACTCTATTTCTTAATTATTCCCGGTTGTGCTATCCAGGAGCCCCCAGCCCTCAGTCTACTCATTAGCATACAAAAAGACACTTAGCGATTTTGGAGATTCTAAGGAGTTGTATGCCAGGAAACAGTGAAGACCAAATATGTATTTCACAATATCACATGCTACAACTTGGATGAATCTTAAGACATTATGCTAAGAGAAGGAAGCCAGACACAAAAGGGCAAATATTGTGATTCAGCTTACATGAGATACCAAAAATAGTCAAATACATAGACAAAAAGTAGTGGTTACCATGAGCAGGAGAATTAAGGAGTTACTGTTTAGTGGGTAGAGTTTCTGTTTGAAATGATGAAAAAGTGCCAGAGGAGGATAGTGATGATGGTTGCAGAACAGTGTAAATGTACTTAATGCCACTGAATTGTACATCTAAAAATGGTTAAATTGGCAGATTTTACGTTTTGTGTATTTTACAATAAACATTTAAAACGTAGTTGTGCTTTACCCCTTCTGGGTTGCTAGCTTGGGGACTCCTTACTATCAGTCATATCCACCAGAGACTGTCACGAGTGGTGCCTGCACGGGTCGGCTAAAGCTCTTACACTCTGCCATGACAGTTAAGTTTTTGGCTGATTTTTCTTTTGGCAAGAGCCCGAGTTACCAGCTGTTGCTTCCTGTCTTGTGCCTTTAATTGCTACTCTCCTTTTAATGGACTGCTTATGATCTGGTGTCCTGGGAACTGAGATAAGCCTGCCTGTTCAGTGGTGTGGGCCTTGTGGTGGCCTTACCTGGTGCCACCCTCCTGGGTCTAGTGTCACCGTCCTGGCACTTCTGATTTGGGCTCAGGTAGCCAGGAGCCCTTAAAACAACCACTCTGGTGTCTTTAATAAGTGAAATTGTATGGTTTCAGGCTTGTTTTCTAGCTTCAGTTTTTACATTGGCACCTGAGGTTCAGCTGATCTTTTTATGAGTTAAAGATGAGCTTATTATTATTCTTTTTTTTTTCTCTAGCCTAGATGTCACTCCTCTTTTGAGTGGTGCTGCCATTGGCCTCTTTGAACTTTTGGCATTGACAGTAGTCGGCTGTTGTGGGTACACCCAGGTGTGCACTTGGTGTGATCTGGCAGGAAGCACCCTTTCAGGGGCACTTAACTCCAAGAGGAGTTAGTAGGACATTAACTAACAGCAGTGAGCAGAGTTACCCTCCTTGCGTTGCTGCAATCCTTTCACATCCGAAATTGTGAAACCTAAAACTAGACTTTTAGTTTGGGGATGTTTCAGGCTTTTCAAAGAAACATCTACAGGTGTTTTCTCTTTTGCTCACGACGCCCTATTAGGCAGGCAGTTTTCCCCATGGTCCATTGTGTGGTCCAAATTAGTGCCAAGGGCTTCTGAGTCCAGCATTTCCAGCAGCAGAGACAGACCCTTTGGGGTGTAGATAAGTCATCTGAGTCTGCAGCCATAATTGAGTGTCATGAAGACACCTCCAGATGGCTGTGAAATGAAGCTCTTTTGCCTTTGGCCTGTGAGAGCTGTGTAACTTCTGAGAATTCCGGGATACAGAGAAGACCAGGGTGGGATCATTAAGTATGGTGGTATGTTATGATAACTAGGGGGTCTCCTTTTGGCTTGGTTTCCCAATTAAAGGTGGAACATACTTGTAAAATGAAAAATGTGGCTTTGATTAGCTGAGTGGCTGTCATTCAGCACTGCTTTCAGTTTATTTAGGGAATCATTTTGTCTACCTAGCAAAATAACTGGAAGGAATTACCATCCTTCTGGCTATAACAGTGTAAACCTAGGGGTTGCTGACATCATAACCTGCCTGAAGGGTAGAGTCAAGGATGACTGAACCTTCATTTGACTCAGGAAAATACACATAAGCTTATAATCAATATCTAGGCAAAGTAGTACAGCGTGCAAACCACTGAAGTCGTATGGGATTGCTTAATGAGCTGCTCTTTTATATATGTACATTAATTCTCAAAGGCATATTCAGTTCTTTTTCATTATCTTTAAAGATGATAGTATAAAGATGCTATCACCAAATGGAAGCTGTGATTTTAAGTAAGCCACAAGCCCCTGTGTTCAAAATAGTTGTGTATCAGGGGAACCAGCCTTAGAGCAATTTGCACATAAATGAAATGTTCCAGTGGAGAAAGTGTATTGTTTAGGTGGACTGTTACCCTGTTTTTTTTTTTTTTTTTTTTTTTTTTTTTGGGAGACGGAGTCTCACTCTGTCGCCCAGGCTTGAGGGCAGTGGCACGATCTCCACTCACTGCAAGCTCTGCCTCCCGGGTTCACACCATTCTCCTGCCTCAGCCTCCTGAGTAGCCGGGACTATAGGCACCCACCACCGCACCCGGCTAATTTTTGAATTTTTAGTAGAGACAGGGTTCACCGTGTTAGCCAGGGTGGTCTCGATCTCCCGACCTCGTGATCCAGCCGTCTTGGCCTCCCAAAGTGCTGGGATTACAGGTGTGAGCCACCGCGCCCGGCCTGTTACCTTGTTTAATGCATAATATGGAGGCAATGAGAAGAGATTAGGAACCACAGAGCCTCACTTGTGAAAGTCATTAGGAGTAGCAATTTTAAAAGTGCCATCCTATCTGCTGCCTACACTTCTTTTTTCTGTAGGGTTTACCATCTCCTAATTTTAGTTGTTACTTTCATTCTTGATTGTCTTTCTGTCCCTGTGAACCCACGAGGGCAATTGTCTTTGTGTTGAATCTCCTGAGCCCAGAGTCTCCCAAGATATGTATGTAGTAGGATGAGTCAGAACTCCCAGTATTTTCACCTAAACCAGGAACACTTCAAATGATGGGGATACTGAGTCATCCCCAGGCACCTGCTGCTTGGCTAGCAGGAACTGATTTGCAGTCTGTTCTTCACCTTAACACCATCTCCTTATAGGCCCACTCCAGGAGCAGGGCATAGCAAGTCAGGAGCAGGCCCAGTAGACATATTTTAGGAACAGGATGGGGGTGGTGGTGCTGGGTGATAAGCAGTGGTCAGGTTACAGTTACCGTAACCCGTTGACTTAGGGGTTTTGCAGGGTCTGAAGTGCTGTGATACCCACTTCTTTCCATCTGGGACCAGTAAAAAATACCATCTGCCTCTTTAATGTAATAGACTTTTTTTCGTTTTTCATTTATGAAGAACGCTTATTGAACCTCTCAAATGTTTCCTTGGGTTTTGAAATCAAATTTATAATAGCCTGTGTGTCATCCCCTAGAGATAGCAAACCCAACTCATGAGGGAGCCTGTGTTTATGGGGGAGGAGGGGGCTACACTTAGGTTTTCATACATATGGGTATGAGAATGGAACACAATGGAAACATGAAAACTGCAGACTTAGAGTGAGAAACAGGTGTATGTGTTGTGAGCTTTACCGTCTGAGGCGGAGTCCCAGCCTGGCCAGATTAGCTGTTTGCCTAGAGCATCTTTCTGTGGGTTGTTGTTCTATATGTTGAAATGAATGAAATTGCTTCCCTAGGGCTGTAACACATCTGTTTGGGTGGTATTCTGGGTGTATACTTGCACCCATTTATTATTAAAGGGTTGATTGGAGTTTGTACTGGATTTGATGAGAGTTTTTCTTTTTCAGCATCCATGATGCATTTCTTCACCTGAAAGTATAATGCATTTTGATGCTATTTCTATAGCAACCAGTGAACGCCAAGGGAACAAATTCTATTTCTGTGTTCTAACGTGGTAACGGGATTAGTGGAGGCACATCGAAAGTTCCATTATAAGTTAGTGCTACGTTTTGAAGAGAATTGAAATGGTCTAGTACTAACTTTTTAACATTGACTTTGAATACACTTCTAATAATCCACATGTCAGTCAGCTTACTCTTGGTGTTAAATGTCATTCGAACAGGAGGGGGCCTCGATGGGAGCTTCTTTTTAATCCCCAGTGAATCCTCAGTAAAGCCCTTAGGAATTTCATTTTCTAGGTTTCAGAAGTACACACACCTCTGTCATTAGGGGTTTGCATGCCCAGCGTGTGACCCCCTGCCCCACCCTTAAGCCTAAGGCAGTCTTACAGTTTTTAATGTGTCTGTCCTGCCTTAAAACCAAACCTCTCCAAGAACTAAAACAAAAATGCGAATTACTCCTTGCCCTTCAGGTTGCTTCGTTGGAAAGCCGCCTCTTACCTGAGCCCCTTGCTGAGAGGCCTGTAGCACCCTGTGAAGTGGCCCCCTTTTCCTTCCTCTCTGTGCAGGCAGGGACCTGGCTATGGGTGGTGCTCCACGGGCAGAACCTAGAGGCTGGGCGCTCTATTGTCCTTACAGGCACACTTCTACCATTGCTTGTGAGCCACACCTTTCCTAGCTTCCATTCTCCTGGTTTCATCAGATCTGTTAGGATGGTGCAAAAGTAATTGCGGTTTTGGTCTTAAAAAAACAGCAATTACTTTTGCACGAAACGCTACCTTGAGGGTGGTTTTGAGTGGGGAAGTAATACCTATTTTCTGATTTATTTTATTATTATTTTTTTTAAGATGAAGTTTCGCCTTTGTTTCCCAGGCTGGAGTGCGATGGCGTGATCTTGGCTTACCGCAACATCTGCCTCTAGGGTTCAAGCGATCCTCCTGCCTCAGCCTCCCTAGTAGCTGGGATTACAGGCATGTGCACACCTGGCCAATTTTGTGTTTTTAGTAGAGACAGGGTTTCTCCATGTGGTCAGGCTGGTCCCGAACTCCTGACCTCAGGTGATCGACCCGCCTTGGCCTCCCAAAGTGCTGGGATTACAGGTGTGAGCCACCATACCTGGCTATTTTCTGATTTTAAGTAGCTAAGGAGTCTAGTTTTCTACTGGAATCGTTTGGAAAGGTCGTGGGAGAAACATCTCAAGCCTGCCTAGATTGTCTCTTTGGGGCCTGGCCTCTGGCTCGGGGCACTGGTTGTCAGAACCCAGAAAACAAACTGTGGGATCTGGGTCAGGGAGTGGGGTTGCTGAACAAAGGTATTTTGAGGTAGGAGACGTAAAGCATTTCTAATGTGGTTCTGCAGTTTGCTTTCCCTGGGTTGTTATGGACCAAGAAACTGTAGCTGACTTTGTTTAGCACTCGTGTTCGGGGCGGAGGAGGGGACTTGCCTGTTACAGCCTCCTTGACACAGTGGAGGCCTAGTAGCTGTGGAAGGCTGAGTGCTCCTCTGAACTTTCCCTCCCCTCAGCAGATGGTACTGTTGTGTGTTCTCTCTGGTGCCAGTGAAAGAGTTCATTCATGCCATTCACAGAGTAGTGTGCTTAGAACTCAGCCCTCCTCCATCTGCTGGGGCAGGCAGCCACCACTGGGCTTAGTGGCCACCTCGGGCGTTGACTTCCTCCCTGTGGCAGCCCTGTGTGTCTGCTGGGCAGCGCACCGGCATGTGTAGCACCAGCTGCTCGGCTGTTTTGGTAAAAACAAGGGAAGACTGTGAAGCTGTTCTGTGCTCTGCACACCAGCGGGAGAAGCCAGCTGAGGGTGTGGATGGGCTTAGGGCAGCGTCTGTAGTTTGGGCGAATTCTGCTTGTGCCTCGTAAACTCCTTCTGGGAAGGAGCTGATTTTTGGTGGGTGATTGTCCAAGTTTATAACTGGATCTTGTGTTTCACTGCTCTCCCTCTATTTATTTTTATTTATTATTTTTTGAGACGTGGTCTTCCTCTGTCACCCAGTCTGGAGGGCAGATCATAGCTCACTGCAGCCTGAAACTCCTGGCTTCAAGCGATCCTTCTCAGCACCCCATAAATCCTTTTAAAGTAAGTTGCAGATGTGATATTACCTCTGTGTACTTCAGCAAACATCTCTTAAGGGCATTCTCTTTGAAAGCAGGGACTGGAACATATATTTGTATGCCCATGTTCACAGCAACCCTGTACACAGGAGCCAAAAGGTGTTACAGAAGCAACCTGTGTCCATTGATGGATGGATAGATAGGCAAAATGTGAAGTATTAATCAGCCTTAAAAAGGAATGAAATTCAGGCCGGGTGTGGTGGTTCATGTCTGTAATCCCAGCAGTTTGGGAGACCAAGGTGGGCGGATCACCTGAGTCAGGAGTTCGAGATCAGCCTGACCAACTTGGTGAAACCCCATCCCTACTAAAAATACAGAAATTAGCCAGACGTGGTGGCACGTGTCTGTAGTCCCAGCTCCTCGCGAGGCTGAGGCATGAGAATCGCCGAACCCGGAGGTGGAGGTTGCAGTGAGCCTAGGTGGTACCACTGCACTCCAGCCTGGGCAACAAAGAGAGACTGTCTCAAAAAAAAAAAAAAAAAATTCAGAGGTGCTACAATGTGGATGAACCTAGAAGACCATTATGCCCGGTGAAATATGACAACCACAGAAGGACAAATACTTTGTGATTTCAGTCATGCTAGGTACCTATGGGAGTCACTTTCATAGAGACAGAAAGTAGAATGGTGGTTGCCGGAGGAAAGGATTGGGAGTCAGTGTTTAATGGATATGTGGAGTACAGAGTTTGTTTTGCAAGGTGAAAGAGTTCTGAAACGCCCAGTTGTGGTGGCTTATCTGTAGTCCTGGCACTTTGGAAGGCTGAGGCAGGAAGATTGCTTGAGCCCAGGAGTTTGAGACCAGCCTGAGCAACATAGCAAGACCCCATTTAAAAAAAATAAATAAATACATAAATTAAAAAGTTCTATAGCTGGATAGTGGTTGCATAGTAGCATAAATGTACTGAATGTCACCAAACTATGCAGTAAAAAATGGTTAAAATGGTAAATTTTGTTACATATATTTTACCGTAATAAAATAAGATTATTAAAGTTTTACTGTGTCTTTAAAAAAAGAATAAAGGCATTGTCCTCTAAAACTACATAAACGTTTTTTGCATACAGGAACCTCAACAATGATTGTATCCTGTGTTGAGATTTCCCATAAATTTCCCCCATTCACACAGGTTCACGCATCACAGGTGATGTGTTAATACTAGTGCTATGTTAATGTTTTCTTTTAAACAGATATATTTTAGTTGAGCAGGTTGATTTAAAGCTCAGGTGGATCTGTGGGTGATAAAAGTGGTAGGTGTGGAAACTGGGGTCTAACCAGCCTGAATGTGTAGTATTCGCCATCCCTGTGGCCCCAGAGTGGAGTTCTTAAAATGCCTGCCCTTGACCTCCTAGCCAGTGAAACCTCTTAGATTTTCACAGTGAGGTCAGCATTAACCCCATGTGGCTCTTGAGCATCAAAAAATGTGGCTAGTGCTACCAAGAAAATGAATTTTTACTTTAATCAAATCCTAATTAATTTTCAAAGCTGATGCTCAGTTTAGTTAATGAAAAACATCCAGATATGTTGGGGACACCTTGGGTATGTGAATCTACTTCTTCAGCTGCAAGTTTCATGGAATCTAAATACAGATCATATATTTTGGGTGAAAATTTAGCACCTGAATTGTACTATGACTGTGGGGCATGTATGCTTAGATTTCACAGATTTAGTAAGGAAAAAAAAGGTCACACATTTACATGTTGAAATGGTATTTTGGATATTTTGGGTAAGCATACCTGCTTTCTCTGTTATGGCTCCTAGGAAATTTAAAATGGCATGAGTAGCCACATTAGGTTTCTATTGGACATGCGCAGATGTGCAGGTATGGAGTTTCACTTCCTCCATGCAGTAGCCACCTTCCTCTCCCATGCCCTCCACCTGATGTCCCTATTACTTCCCTGTCTCTGCTGCTGAAGTCTCTTTCTCATCTTCTGTGCTATTAGGCCTTCAGCCTGTGAGTACCACGGTGCCTGATTATGGTCTTGCTGCAGCGCTGTGTTGGCTCCTCCGTGCCAGGCTAGCACAGGGGAGGTGCTCTGCTGCTTTTCTCATCTGCACAGGGTGGAGGGGACTGGACTGATGTGTGTTACTGGATACCTGAGGATACCTTTGTCCCCCTCTGTCTGGCTTTTGGCCTTAGGTCCATAGGACAGAGGCATGGGAAGAATTGGTGGGAGGGCATTGGGACTTAGGAGAAGGTAATGGGGCACCTCCTTGATGTGGCTCCCTCCCTGGATGAGACAAGCCTAGCATGGCATCTGGGAGAACCTGGGAATGACTTAGGGAACTAGGGAAGACCCGTGGGCCTCATGCTGCCAGCATGTTGCTCTCTGGCTCTCCCCACACACGTCTCCTGAAGCAGTTACTAAATTCAGAGTGGGCACCATCCTAACTAAGCCAGGTGTCTCTCCTGCTGTGCTTCGTGCCCCCACCCACCCCGGCCATTTAAGTCCTCTTAAAGTATTTTTCCCCTTAGTTCCTGATTAATAATTGTGTTCATGGTATTTCAGGGAGTTCGAAAAAACAAATGTAAAAAATATTAATAAAGGCCAGGCGTGGTGGCTCATGCCTGTAATCCCTGCACTTTGGGAGGCCGAGGCGGGCGGATCACGAGGTCAGGGGATCGAGACCATCCTGGCTAACACGGTGAAACCCCGTCTCTACTAAAATACAAAAAATTAGCCGGGCGCGGTGGCGGGCGCCTGTAGTCCCAGCAACTCGGGAGGCTGAGGCAGGAAAATGGCGCGAACCCAGGAGGCGGAGCTTGCAGTGAGCTGAGATTGCGCCATTGCACTCCAGCCTAGGCGACAGAGTGAGACTCCACCTCAAAAAAAAAAAGTAATAAAAATTAGCCAAAGATGTGTTATCTTGCCATCTCTTTTCTACTCAGGGATGTGCACTTTTTATATTTTTTCATTCTGTATTTAGACCCTAGTCTAAAGCTTTATGTGTGATGCATCGCATTTCTACGTCCTTAGATTTTTTTCCCTTTTTTTTTTTTGACGAGGTCTCACTCTGTCACCCAAATTGGAGTGCAGTGGTGTGATTCCGGCTCACAGCATCCTCTGCCTTCCAGGCTTAAGTGATGCTCCCTCCTCAGCCTCCAGAGTAGCTGGGACCACAGGCGTGCACCACCACGCCTGGCTAATCTTTTGTATTTTTGGTAGAGACACAGTTTTGCCGTGTTGCTCAGGCTGGACGTGAACTCCTGAACTTAATCAGATTTTTAGTAGAAAGGTGATGAGGCGTTCCTAGGGAGTGCCACAGGTTCCATACGAGTGTGATAGTCGCTGCCCTGGGTTTTGGTTTCTGTTGGTCTGAAAGTTCCTTACCAGTTAAATGGCTGTTACTCCTCAGTGGACTCAAAGGACAAGCTGGCCACATCTGCAGGGGAGTAAACTTAGGTTGTATGGTGGACTCTGAGTCTGCAAGATGCCAGCCTGGCTGCATCTGAGGCTACCTTGGGGCACAGCACCCAGGGCTGCTCTGTGAGTGGCTGCTTCCTGCAAGGGCTGAAGACAGGAGGAAAGGTGCGCGCAGTGAGGAGATGAGGCACGCTGCATGTCTTTTCTCTCCAGCACCTCCATGCACCTGTCAGTGTGATAGTTGGGCTACTTGACTTCTGTGGGTTATTTACTTTGTGGAAGTTAGGTGGAATTAAGGGCAAACTAATGTGGTTCTCACAAAGTGATAGATGCCTGCCAAGTTTTTTGCTTCCTTAGCTGTTGTCATCTGAAATGGTGTGGGTTTCATTTCATTCTGCGCCTTTACATTTTGAAAGTTACTGAGATGAGTGGGTGACAGCTATTTACTTCCAAGCATCCCTCTTCGGCAGATTCAGTTCAATTGTCTGGACAGGAGTAGACACTGAATGTATATGGAGGGCCTCCCAGCAGTGCATGGAATGGGTTATCTGGGTGACTTGCTTTTACCTGAGGGAAGAGAAGCCTGAAAGTGAAGTTAACGTTGCCTGGAAGGTGGGGACCCCTTGACCTATTTCCCTAGGATGGCATTGACCATCAAAGTCTTCTGTAAAGGTGTAAGAATGGCCTTCTGTGTACCTTTGGGGGTGTGTATCAGATATAAATCCAGCACTTGAGACACTGTCAGCTCTCACTGACTGGTCACAGTCTTCAGTTCCTGCTTTGTCAACCAGGGACTTTGGAAGCTCTGACATTAATTTACTGTCACATTCTGTGTTCCCTTTTCTTCAAGAAAAGTGATGCCGTTCCTCCTCCTAATCCCCATAGATTGGATTCTGTACCTGATGAGTGGTGAGGGCAAGATGAGAAGAAAAGTCATCTTGTCTAAAGCCATTTCTTTTTTTTTTTTTTTTTTTTTTTTTTTTTTTTTTTTTTTTTTTTTTTTTGAGGCGGAGACTCGCTCTGTCGCCCAGGCTGGAGTGCAGTGGCGCGATCTCGGCTCACTCCAAGCTCCGCCTCCCGGGCTCATGCCATTCTCCTGCCTCAGCCTCCCGAGTAGCTGGGACTACAGGCGCCCGCCACTGCGCCCGGCTAATTTTTGTATTTTAGTAGAGATGGGGTTTCACCATGGTCTCGATCTCCTGATCTTGTGATCCGCCCGCCTCAGCCTCCCAAAGTGCTGGGATTACAGGCGTGAGCCACCGCGCCCGGCCATAAAGCCATTTCTTGAGAGAGTCTGGATACTGACTGGTGTAACGTCTTTTCCAGATCTTTCTCTTAAAATCACAATGAAGTGCCCAGGGTAATATCGTTGAAGAAAAGATCATCCCATTAACGTCAGCTCCTCACCGAGGTACCCAGGGTCCGATATCTCTGGATCCTGAGTCAGTGTGTGCTGTTGCCTTTCATGTGTGTGTCTGTTCCTGACTCCATCTCTCCTTGTGGCCATCAAAGGTCTAGTTTGGCTTTCCCACCCAGCAAGGGCTCTTGGTAGTCATGGCTAAAATGTTGCTGGGGGTGTTAGGTCATGGTGTCTCTAGAAGCACTTGGGCCAGCCCTGTTCCCTTTTGTGTCCCCAGTGAGTGTAGGCAGGTTCCAGGGACACCTTGAGTCAGCCACTGCTCTGCTGCTTTGAGAAGAAGCTTAGAGACATGATATACTCTTGCTTACTCACCCCGGCTGCTTCCCAGTGGGTGAAATTAGAGCAGTTGATTGGAATGTCACCTTTCCCACTTGTGGATGTGTTTCAGGAGTTCAGTGTTGTTTCCACTTGCACGTAACAGGACTGTGTGTTAAGCTGGTGCGTTTTGGAACATTACGGCCACAGGCAGTGTGGTCATGAACCATGCAGATTGTCGTTTGCATTTCACTCATCTCTCTCTTGGCTTCCCAAATTCCCAAAGAGCATGATCTTGACCACTCACATGGAAGTTGGCATAACATGTTTCCTTGGTGTTTGGTATATAGGAAGTTTTTATAGTTTTATATTTAAATGAGGATTATAAGCTTAGTTTTTATACTTTTGTTTGCAATGGGAAAATTGCAGAAGACCGGTGTGATGTCATCCGGAGAAATTTTCTGATCAACACCAGGGGCCGCCCAAGATTGTATTATCAGCTGAGTTTGACTAAACCTGTTTTTCACTCTTTAACTTTTTCTCATTTTAATTATTTGTGCTAAGAAGTGAATTTCCTCTCCCACTCTTGCTGCCTTTGTAGTCTTTCATTCTCCATGTGTCCCCTGTGTTACCTTCCTCCTAGGAAACACTCCTCTTAAGCAGAGCGAAGTGCCCAGCTCACTGCCAGCCCCCACGTTGTGATCTGCATTGCTCTCTGGCCATCTTGGAGTCTCTCTCAGAGCAGGGTTTTAATCCGTAAATTCAAAGACAGAGTCTTATTCTGTTGCCTAGGTTGGAGTGCAGTGGCATGATCATAGCTTTCTGCTGCAGCCTTGCTGAGCTCAAGCAATGCTTCTGCCTCAGCCTCCTAAGAGCTTGGGACTGTGTGTGCGAGCACATCCAGCTGTGTTTCATATTACGGTGCAGATGAATCTCAGTGCCACATACCCTACACCAGCTCTGTTGAAAAAGATGAATAGGCCGGGCACGGTGGCTCAAGCCTGTAATCCCAGCACTTTGGGAGGCCAAGGCGGGCGGATCACGAGGTCAGGAGATCGAGACCATCCTGGCTAACACAGTGAAACCCCGTCTCTACTAAAAAAATACAAAAAATTAGCCGGGCGTGGTGGCGGGCGCCTGTAGTCCCAGCTACTCCGGAGGCTGAGCCAGGAGAATGGCATGAACCTGGGAGGCGGAGCTTGCAGTGAGCTGAGATTGCGCCACTGCACTCCAGCCTGGGTGACAGAGCAAGACTCCTCAAAAAAAAAAAAGATGAATAGCTGAAAAGGTGTAAAGTGAAAACAGGTAAAGAAGATGGGATAATGGCTTTAAAAGAGGGAACAAGGAGAAAATGCCACTGTTAGCTGTGAAGGGCACAGCTGAGTCAGTGGGAATGCATAGCTTGAATTAATGACATTTCTTTCTTTCTTTCTTTTTTTTTTTTTGGAGACAGAGTCTCACTCTGTCGCCCGGGCTGGAGTGCAGTGGCCGGATCTCAGCTCACTGCAAGCTCCGCCCCCCGGGTTTACGACATTCTCCTGCCTCAGCGTCCGGACTAGCTGGTACTACAGGCGCCCACCACCTCGCCCGGCTAGTTTTTTTTGTATTTTTTAGTAGAGACGGGGTTTCACTGCGTTAGCCAGGATGGTCTCGATCTCCTGACCTCGTGATCTGCCCGTCTCGGCCTCCCAAAGTGCTGGGATTACAGGCTTGAGCCACCGCGCCCGGCCGAATTAATGACATTTCTGTCATAATCTTTCAGCCTGTAATTTGGCCAGGTGTAGTGCCTGAAGGGCCAGCTCACCAAGTAGAAGTGGACAGACACCAAGAGGCCAGTAGGGGCTTGTGAAAGGGGATAGATTGCATAGAGGCTGAGTGGTTTTTACACGTGTGCCAAGTGGTTGATTGGTTTTCCGTGTAAGTAGGTGTTGTCATCCACACACCTGCCACCACCTCCGGCTTCATTCTGTGGGGCTTTGTGCCACCCACCTGGCATTGTTACCTAATTTCATCTGTAATTTTGCATCCTGCATTTCTAATGTAACATCACATACCCTCACCTTCACAAAGTCTAGAAATCTATGGAATGGGCCGCACACTGTGGCCTGCGGGCCAGTTTTATTGGCACACAGTGAGGCTCATTTGTTTCAGTATTATTTGTGGCTACTTTCATGTTATGATGATGGCAGAATGGAATATTTTAACAGGCTGTTTGTCCTGCACATCTGGCCCTTTATTGGAAAAGTTAGCCTAGCCTGCCCCTGCTAGAATACATTTTAACCCAACAGTTTTTGTTTGGTCGGTTGGTTTGTTGGTTGGTTGGTTGGTTGGTTTTGGAGACGGAGTCTCGCTCTGTTGCCCAGGCTGGAGTGCAGTGGCGCAGTCTTGGCTCACTGCAACCTCTGCCTCCTGGGTTCAAGCAATTCTCCTGCCTCAGCCTCCTGAGTAGCTGGGACTACAGGTGCACGCCGCCATGCCCGGCTAATATTAGTAGAGATGGGGTTTCACTGTGTTGCCCAGTCTGGTCTCGAACTCCTGAGCTCAGGCAATCCACCTGCATCGGCCTCCCAGAGTGCTGGGATTATAGACGTGAGCCCCCATGTCCGGCCAGCCCAACAGTTTTGATCTTGTCCCTGTCAAAGTTTTGTTTTGTTTTTGCTACATGCTTCTCACAGGAACATGTTACATTCATGAATCCATCCTCCCAGATTTACCCATCAGCAACATGATGTAACCCACATGTAACAATGGACCCTTTCAGTGTACCTGAGCCACTTGTCCCTTCAGCTGCTGGCAGGTTTTGCAGGGAAAAGATGGTGCAGCATTTTCAGTGCTACTAGTTTAATTAGCCTGCTGATGAGTTTCAAAAGCAGAGAGAATGGAATTCTGGTTGATGAGATTGTGGCCTGCCCGGTTTCCTGGTCCTCCTGGCTGCAAGATCCTTGTGTGCCGGTGTCCCCTCCAGTGGAGAAAGAGCGAGAGTGTGGCTCACACTCTCCCCTAGCAGGAAGGCCGGTATATCTCTGCCTTGGCTTGTCTGATTCAAGGCAAGCTGCAGGGTCTGAGGTACTGCAGAATCAAGAGGTAATGGGGCCCCACCACTCAACTGGTCCAAGAGGTTGGGGGTGGGGTGTATACACTCTGCATGAAGGAGGATTAAGGCTTCTAAGAGCTGCCTCGGCTCAAGGCCCCTGGCCCGGCTCCAGGTGGCGCAGTCTGGCTGATGACACGAGCGCAGTTCTCACCAGCTGCCTGAGCCAGTCAGATGGAAAAGTAATCCTGTTTGTGCTTCCCCACTGACACAGATTGTACAATTAAACAGGCCGCTGTCATGAATTTGAAGTAGCCACCACTGTAGCACCTAGGAGGGGAATAGACCTTCTTATACTGATGTTGTGTAACCAGCATTTCAGCAAAGATGTTTCTAGGACAAGATAAGATGTAAATTGCTGTAAATTGAATCATATTGAGAAATTACCAGGTTTTTACCAGTCAGGGTCCCTCATCCCCTTGTTTTTGTCTCCGGGCAGAATGTAGCATTCCCCCAAAATAATTATTTATACAAGAGCCTTGGAGCAGTGGAGAGGTGACCTCCTCTACCTGAAGGGTATGTGCGACTGCGAACTTGTGATTTCATGAGGGGCTGTAGTCGGCATTGGCTAGCACTCTGTATGGAATAAAACAAATTTAAGCCATGTCCCCTGAGGCATCTTACTGCTTGGGAAGCATAAGTGACAGCTTGGTGTCCCTTCCCTTTGCCCCCACACCTCATGGCTTCAGTAGGGTGGTATGTTTTAGATTTCACCTATGTGGGGTATGTCTCATTGTAAGCAGATGGCCACCTGCTACAGGGAGAGGTCTTGGCTCTGATTTGTTTAGGAGGATGAAATTCTTTGGAAACACTACTGCTAGAAGTCTGACTTAAGACCCAGCTTATGGGCCACGTGGCACTCAGCTGCTTCTGCAGAGAAGGCAGGCCACTGATGGGTACAGCAAAGTGTGGTGCTGCTGGCCAAGCCAAAGACCCATGTGGGGTGACTGGGCCTTTGCCCCTTGTGGGTGTTGCCAGTGCTTGGTGAGTGGAGGCAGCCGCGGAGCAGAGGACTTTGAAGCACATGCTGCTCCAAGTGACGTCCAGCCAACCGGGCCATCATACGCTCTGCCTCTGTCACCATGGGGATGATGATGAAGGTGATAAAGTCACAGCCTGCTTTTTAGGGTTGCTGTGTGGATAACTAAGCCAATACAGATGAAGTGCTGGATAACAGTATCAGCTCAGGAAGTGGCAGGTACCTCCTGTGGAGCTCTTCCAGGCCCTAGTGCAGGTCGGTGTGATGATGGTTTGCATAAAGCTCTGCTAAGTGTGGTTGTATGGGAGAATCAGAAAGCCTTCTGTTAACAAGCCATCGTCTTGGCGACTGCTCCTGCCTTCCCTGGCGTCTTTCTGCCTGTGTGCTCCATCACTTTAGGAGAGGGGTGAGTCTGAACAGACCAGACAGAATGAAGGCAGGATTACTGGGTTTCAGGGGGCCTGCTGGGAGGCCAGGACTTCAGGTAGAACTATACATACAAAGTATAGCTGGTCCCAACTCCCAACCCGTTGGTTTTCTCAGTGACTTGTGATGGACAGAACTGGAACTGAATCTCCAGCAATCAGCAGATTCTGGGCAGTTGTTTGTGGTCTTTCTCTTTTCCTCTCTGGCTTGCCTTTAGAGTCCCAGAACTAAGCCTGCCCTGCATGTCTGTATCTATCGCTATCTTGCTTTCTAATCTCCTTTCGTGGTCTGGAAACAGGTTGCTTGGGGCCAGGCGCTTTGTGATGAGTGGGCTCAAAACAAAGTCTGTCTGGAGACCCTGAAAGCCCCTTCAAAGGATAGGAGCTAATTGGGCCAGGCGATGAAGAGAACTATGGCTTGATGGAGGATGCCAGTGAAGAGGGCTTGCTGCCATCCACTTTGCAAGTAGGAACTCCATCATTGCAGAAAGTGTTGCAAACTTTCTGAACTGGTTTTGGATTTTTTGTTTTCTACATCTTTTGTTAGATTTCTGATTTGTCTGAACTATTGACTAGAATGTAAATAAGGTTAGTCCAAGGAAACAATTTGTTTCCTGCTCAAAGTTATAAAACATTACAGTTGTGTTCATTACAGTTAAGTACTGTCTATCCCTAAAATTTCCCCAAAATTCACTTAAATACTATGATTGCAAAGAACATCTTTGAAAACAGGCATACTTAGCCGGATGCAGTGGCTCACGCCTGTAATCCCAGCATTTTGGGGAGGCCGAGGCAGGCGGATCACCTGAGGTCGGGAGTTTGAGACCAGCCTGACCAACATGAAGAAATCCCATCTCTACTAAAAATACAAAATTAGCTGGGCGTGGAGGCACATGCATGTAATACCAGCTACTCAGGAGGCTGAGGCCCAAGAATTGCTAGAACCTGGGAGGCAGAGGTTACAGTGAGTTGAGATCACGCCACTGCACTCTAGCCTGGGCAACAAGAGCAAAACTCTGTCTTTAAAAACAAAACAAACAAACAAAAAAAGCCAAAAAAACCCGGCATGCTTAATAAGAGGTCTATGAATTTAGAGGGAAAATTTATGTTTTTATTCTGATTAACCCAGAGATTCCCAAATTTTCTTGATTCACAACATCCTTAAACGTCTCAGTTTTTTCTATGATGCTCTCAGGCCAAAGGAAATAGCCAACAATGTTGTTTATTAGGTGGTTAAACTCAAGCAGCAGAATAAGTACCAGTGTCTCAACAACTGTGTAGCTGTCTGGAAAAAAAAAAAAAAAGAATATATATTTTATCCTTACAAAACCATACTTTGCCTTTTATTTTTTTCCTTGGCAGAGTCTTGGTCTGTTGCCCAGGCTGGAGTGCAGTGGCACAATCTTGGCTCACTGCAGCCTCTGCCTCCTGGGTTCAAGTGATTCTCCTGTCTCAGCCTGTGGAGTAGCTGGGATTACAAGTACGTGCCATCATACCTGGCTGATTTTTTTGTATTTTTAGTAGAGATGGGGTTTTACCAGATGGGCAGGCTGGTCTCAAACTCGTGACCTCAAGTGATCCGCCTACCTCATGCTCCCAGAGTGCTGGGATTACAGGTGTGACCCACCATGCCCGGCCCATAGTTACTTTCTAATAGAGTGTGTCTGCCTGTTGGGTGCTGCACAAGTTCTCAAACCTTAGAACCAGATTGGATGTCACTACCTGCATTTCCTGTTCATGTTGATTTTTATATGACCTTTGCTTTTTTTTTTTCTTTTGGAGATGGAGTCTTGCTCTGTGCCCCAGGCTGGAGTATGGTGGCGCCATCTCTGCTCACTGCAACTTTCACCTCCTGGATTTAAGTAATTCTCCTGCCTCAGCCTCCTGAGTAGCTGGGACCACAGGTGCACACCACCATACCTGGCTACTTTCCCCCCCCCCCCCCCCCCCGCCCCCCCCCCCCCCCCACCCCCCCCCCCGCCCCCCCCCCCCCCCCGGTAGAGATAGGTTGGGCACCTATGGTTGACCAGGCTTGGTCTTTCAAATTTCCTGACTGGCAGGTGAGTCCACCTCCCGTGGCCCCCAAAGTTGCTTGGATTTTACAGGCGTAAGCCACTGTGCCTGGGGCGGATCTTTGATTTTCTATGTTATAGGCAACTTACTGGGATCAAGTGTTGGCCAGGGGCTGTGGGAACCATGTTTGAAAGGATAGAGATGCAACTCTTGGTGTTGAAAATGATCAACTTGCGGCCTGGCGGTGTGGCTCCACGCCTGTAAGTCCCAGCAACTTTAGGAGGGCCAAGACAGGGAGATCACGAGGTCATGAGATCGAGACCATCCTGGGCTAACACGGTGAACCCCCGTCTCTACTAAAAATAACCAAAAACCCTGCCGGGCGAGGTGGTGGGCGCCTGTAGTCCCGCTGGTCAGGGGGAGGCTGAGGCATCGAAATGGCGTGAACTGGGAGCAGAGGCTTGCAGTGAGCTTGAGATCCGGCCCACTTTGCACTCCCCAGCCTGGGCGACAGAGCGAGACTCTGTCTCAAAAAAAAAAAAAAAAGAAAGAAATGATGAACTGCTTTGTGCTAATAGTTCCTGCAATGCCATCTGAGTTTGCCATGACATCCCCAGGGCACCTGGGCACTCAGTTTGGGAACTACAGCATTGTCTAACCTTGGTTCATCCTTTTCTTCTACACTGGGAACGTGATACAGGGTTTCTGTTGGAAGAAGATACAAAAGTAGGACATCCAGTTTGATTATGTAGCCTTCTTTGGATTGGAAACGATATGCGAAATTTTTTTCCTTTCCGTTGACCTTCAGCTAACTTTTAACATAGTCAATGGTGGCTCCTGCTTTTTGGCCACAGGTCAGTATGACAATGGAGAGGGAGCAGCATTTTTTAATATTTTCAATGGAAAACTTTGAAGATGTTCTCTCCCATTAACTATGCCAGGCATGCCTTCTCTTGCCGATGCCTGCCTCACCCCCACAACAGAAGCGCACACACTGTTCCTCCCCCTCTGGTCTCATTCTCTGTCCCTTCTTCAGAGATGCCGCCTGTCCCTTGGGTCAGTCCAAATTCTTCTCCTCGTCCATGGCCAGAGGAAATTCCTGGCCTCGTCCATGGCCAGAGCAGCCCTACCCTTCTCCTCCACGGTATTTACCCCACGTATTGCCTAATCACTTGGGAGAATGCCATGTCAACCACTGAGTGCTAGGGCAGAGCATGTTAGGACCTGTTGCCTGAGCGAGTGACTGTGTCTGGTGGTCTCCACTTATCCATGTGAGAGCATGAACTGTTTTCCTTTTCCAGAGCTTTGAGATTGAGCTGGAAGCCCCAGGATGACAATCTGGGTGTGGTCACTGAGGGGGTACACCTCCTGTGTGCTGGGAAGACAAAAGTGAAATAAAGATGAGCCTGCCTTCAGTTCCCAGGGGTGCCCACCATGGGCTGACCGTGGAACTCACTAGATGGAGATTAGGGAAGCACCAGATGCTGTGGGCTAGAGAGAGAGAGAGCACGCACCTGTGAGCCTCTGTCTGCATCCATCCATCTGTCTGGCCGTAGGGCTAGCAGATCAAAGGCTGAAGGTGACAGGGGTGGCTGACTTGTTGTTGGAGCCTAGATGCTAGGGGTCTGGGGCAGTGTGGGGTGGGGGGGGGATCCGCTGTGGGAAGAATTCACCCAAGAAGGCTGACCTCATCAAATCTGGGCCTTAGAAAAGTCGTCTGGCTCTCACATAGGAGTTCTCACTCTACCTCTCTTTCTTGCCCTATAACAGACTAGAAGTGGTTGGTTTTCCTCATGTTTCTTGTCATTGCAGTAAGAGTGGGCTCTTGAAGTTTCCCAAGCGTCTTACTTTCCTGTGGTCATGGGAAGGCTATGGGCATAGCAATAGGTCAGTATGGTCCCTTGAAGTGCAGGTGCTGTACAGGCCCAGAGTGGGTGCAGGAGTCCCAGGCGTCTTATGGTGATCCCCCTTGTGGGGCCATGGATGTCACTTTCTTTTCTTTCTTTTTCTTTTTCTTTTTTGAGACGGAGTTTCACTCTTGTTGCCCAGGCCTGGAGTACAGTGGCACAATCTTGGCTCACTGCAGTTTCCACCTCCCAGGTTCAAGCAATTGTCCGGCGTCAGCCTCTGGAGTAGTTGGGATTACAGGTGCCCGCCACCATGCCCAGCTAATTTTTTGTATTTTTAGTAGAGATGGGGGTTTCATCATGTTGGCCAGGCTTGTCTCCAACTTCTGACCTCAGGTGATCCACCCTTCTCGGCCTCCCGAAGTGCTGGGATTAGAGGTGTGAGCCACTGCGCCCGGCCAGATGTCACTTTCATTGGTTATCTTCAGAACCTCCTTAAAGAAACTCTGGGGTACTGGTAGCTCCCAGGTTTGTCCCATGTGTCGAACATGTCATACCTTCACATTCGAACAGACAACGTCCAACAGTTTCTTTCCTCAGGGACCTGGGTGTGTGTTAAGGATGGCGGCCACTGTGTCACGACCGTCTGTGTTGGACACTTCTGGTGTGTGTGTGTGCAGCTCACTAGTGAGGATTTCCTTAGTTCAGAGGCAAACTTAAACTGCCCAGGAATCAGATGCCAGGTTTTGGGCCACTCTATCTGCTTAGACCTGGTCTTCCCACTCCTGGGTCATGTACTTCTCTCTACCTTGGTGTCCCTATCTGTAAAGTGGGGATGAGGCCAGAAGCAGTGTTAGCATTTTTGAGGATTTAACTGTTACTTGTGAGCTGGCTAAGGAAGGGTGTTTTGGCTTTTGCAGTGGCTTAAAACACCAAATGAGGCAAGGTTGAAGAGTCAGGTTTTCTGTAGAAAACTGTTTTTTCCTCTTGTGAGCAGAAAATTCAGCTTCTGGCCAGGCGTGGTGGTTCACACCTGTAACCCCAGCAATTTGGGAGGCCAAGGTGGGCGGATCATCTGAGGTCAGGAGTTTGAGACCAGCCTGGCCAACAGGGTGAAACCCATCTCTACTAAAAATACAAATATTAGCCAGCCATGGTGGTACACGCCTGTAATCCCAGTTACTGGGGAGGCTGAGGTGGGAGAATCATTTGACCCCCGAAGACAGAGGTTGCAGTGAGCCAGGATTGTACCACTGCACTCCCTGGGCGACAGACCCTGTTTCAAAAAAAAAAAGAAAGAAAAGAAAAGAAAATTCAGCTTCCTTGGCTCAAGGGCCTGTCTAAGCCTGGTGAGAAGGTGAAGAAGAGTAGTCACTGGCCCAGGGCACACATGAGTTTTCATCCCTTGGCTTTGCTGGAAGTCTTTTTGGAAAGAGACAAGCATGGCCCAGCCCAGAAGTTCTGGAAGTCCTTGGCCTCATCTTGCCTCAGGGGCATTGCTTCAAGATTTCCAGAACGTCATTACTTAATGGAAAATTTATGGGGGCTGCTTCCTTTTGGGACAGCTTGGCTCTGCCCCCTGGCGGCCTGTGTCCTTGTGGCTGGGCTGCTCCCGTCCCTGCCTGCCATCACTCACCTGGCGTGTGCTTGTTGTGCAGCATCAGCTGTATGTTTCTGGAGCTGCTTTCTAGAAGAAATCTAATTGTAGAAACCAAACTGCATGGCATTCCTTGGCCTCACTCTGTGTACCTTCCATCCCGGGACCCAGGCTTCCCCAGTGCCTTTAGGCCTCCCCTCCCCCTTGGCCCCATCACACTTGTCCCCTTCAGTCACTTTGAACTTGCTGGTCCTGCCACATGGAAGCCTTCTCCAGCCGACTCCACATGTGAGTGGGGTTTAAACCCCACTGACATGTTTCCTTGTCTGTGATGCTGTCCTTCTGCCAATACTTGTGTCCAGTCACTTCGTGTGTCCTGTAATCTGTCTATGCCTGGACCAAGACTGGTACACTGGACCCAAGGTTCCCAGCAAGCTGGTATGTGGCTGGTATCATTTGTTCCTGTGTCTTCTCCTATCTCACTGGCCTCCTATCTCCACAGCCTAGTCCACGAAATTGTTTTATGTAGCAAATTCTCCATTTGGCAATTTTAAAATAGGATTATTTGCCAGAACTACATTTACAAAAATAGTTTGTGTAATCCTGGTTTAAATAAATTACACAAAGTAATTCACTGGCAGCTCGGGTGCCTAGTGTGTGCCAGGCATAAAGCTGCTTCTGCACCCACTAAAAGTTCATTCCAGAATGATATCTCCACTGAGTTCTTACGTTTATTACTAGAGATGCTTGTTAGATGCAGTCAGCCCCGAGCTTTCAAAGTTTTTCTTACTACTGGAACTGAGTTTAAAAAGCCGACCATATATATATACTTTTGCCAGTAGAAAATGTCACAAAAAGGATGCAAATGGCCAGTATACATCTGAGCAAGTGCCTTTTCTCATGACTCATCAGTGTGGAAACTCAGTCACTGCAAGGGGTGGGTTGTGTTTCCAGAGGGCAATATGGCAGTAAAAACATGCATACTGTTGACCTGCAGCTATACATCTTGGGGTTTGTCCCACTGGAAAAACTGGACAGGTATTCAGAACCACCGTTGTGAAGATGCTTGTGGCAGGGTTTGCAAAGTTGGGGTGGCCTTCAGCAGGAGTTGCTCAGGTGAGGGGAGGTACCAGAGCAGGTGCTCAGACAGGCACTGACAGCAGGGACCTGTGTTGCTACTGGGGGCGTGCCTTATAGTTAAGAAAAATGGTAGGTCTTGGCCGGGCACAGTGGCTCACACCTGTAATCCCAACACTTTGGGAGCCCGAGGCGGGTAGATCACGAAGTCAGGAGTTTTGAGACCAGCCTGGGCCAAGATTGTGAAACCCCATCTCTACTAAAAATACAAAAATTAGCCGGGCACGGTGGTGACCGCTTATAATCCCAGCTACTCGGAAGGCTGAGGCAGGAGAATTGTTTGAACCAGGGAGGCGGAGGTTTCAGTGAGCCGAGATCCCGCCACTGCACTCTAGCCTGGGCAACAAGAGCAAGGCTCCGTCTCAAAAAAAAAAAAAAAAGAAGAAGAAAATGATAGGTCTAGTATGGATTCATTTTTGTTTTATCGGCAGTAAACATGCAGATTTTTTTCTCAGCAAACCTGCATTATTTAAGTTACCAAGAAAATATTCTTAGTAAGTTTGTGGCTTTGCCCTGAGCACTTGGCAGTGGGCTGAGTGAACCATCCATGGGTGGGCGGACCTGGCCTTCCTGCTTCTCCTTGCCTGGCCCACCAAATGGAATTACTGACTTAGCTCGATGCTTCGTGTGTGACAAGTGCAAACAATTTTAATGTAAATGTCATATGTAGGAGTCTGCAAATCATCCTCTTCCACACTCAGGCAGCGTCTCCTAAAAGCTCACAGATAGGTAAAGGGATGTGCAGGTTTGTGAGACGTGGTGTCATTGTACCTCCTTCCCCATGATCTTCATAGTTCCCAGAGCCCCTGCTGGTTCCTAGTGGGCTCTCACCACCTCACTCTGCCTCCTGTGTTGGATTGTGGTCTCCTCCCTGCTGGAGGGTAAGTCTTTGGGGAGAGGAGATACTAGAACCCTTTCAGTCAAAGCATGGGGTGGCCCCTCTGGTCAACCTGGCCAGCTACTGCCAGGGAAGCTCAGTCCTTGGAGACCACAGCCGGAAGGACTTGTCATTCTGAGCAGTGCCCATCTGCTAACTGATCTCTCACAGGGACTCTTCTCTTCCTTTGTAGAGTGCCTGGTGAAGAATGTGATGGGATCACTAGCATGTCTGCGGAGAGCGGCCCTGGGACGAGATTGAGAAATCTGCCAGTAATGGGGGATGGACTAGAAACTTCCCAAATGTCTACGACGCAGGCCCAGGCCCAACCTCAGCCAGCCAACGCAGCCAGCACCAACCCCCCGCCCCCAGAGACCTCCAACCCTAACAAGCCCAAGAGGCAGACCAACCAACTGCAATACCTGCTCAGAGTGGTGCTCAAGACACTATGGAAACATCAGTTTGCGTGGCCTTTCCAGCAGCCTGTGGATGCCGTCAAGCTGAACCTCCCTGTGAGTAGTGTGGGCAGGGCCCAGGGCTGCCATCGTCGAGGTCTCCTCCTGCATGTCTCCTGGTCAGGACAGATCCTGGGGGAGGGTAGGAGATGCATTTGGAGTTGTGGTGAGAGCTTCACGGCCCTTGAGTGAGTGGTTTCAGCAGTTCTAATCAGTTGAAATCGGGGAGAAAGAACAAGTTAATTGGCTTAACAATAACTGGTTTCTTAGATACTGGAATCCTGGGGAAAATTGTGTAGAGGTTGAAGCAGTGGGAGAAAGGAAGGCCTACAGATCTACTTCCAGTTCCATGGTGAGTTGAAGTCAGAGCACTTGGCCATCCTGGCCCCTTCCTTTCTCAAGTGTGGACATAGTTGATCAAGGATAAGTAGACATAGTTGATCAAACTATGCTAGAGGGGGATCGGCTTGCCGCAATAGCAGTCACCTAGCATCATCGTCACCGTCACCCAGAGCACGCAGTGGGGAAAGGTAGTGTATTACCTCC
Organism: Rhinopithecus bieti; assembly: GCF_001698545.2. Lineage (NCBI taxonomy): Eukaryota > Metazoa > Chordata > Mammalia > Primates > Cercopithecidae > Rhinopithecus > Rhinopithecus bieti. The sequence continues at coordinate 134,636 of NW_016826746.1, forward strand.
CAGGGAGCGCAAGTACATGGAGGTGACCCCAGGTGGAGAAAGGTGGCTGTGGCTGCAGCTGCACAGGCAGTGTTGCCCTCCCTCCCTCTGACTGCAGCACACTTGCTCTTGTGCTTTTTGTGAGCCCACCACTCTTCTCTTTCCCTAGAGAGTTTTCCATTTGCCCATATCCCTAGCAAACTGTTCTGCAAGCACAACTTGTATCTCCAACTGAACCTCAGGGAGCAGATGGAATAAATGCTTTAGTTTTTTTTCTTTTGTTTAAAGCACCAAGGACTAATTGTCTTTAAATTGTCCTTTACTGTTTGCTAAGTCCCGTGCACCCCCTGGCAAGTGCATTAGGTGGTTGCAGCCACTGACCCAGGCTGGTGTGTGTACACTAGAGCTACTCGGGTATAGGAGCAGCCTTAGCCTCTGCCAGGCATCCAGACTCCCAAGTTTAAAGCCATTGTGTCTGTAAGAACTGTCTGGTGCTATTGGTTCACTGAATACGTGTCGTGCACCCGGGGGAAGATAATCAGAAGAGGGCAGTATGTGTCTGGGTCTTGAGCTGGCTCAGGAAAGGTATGGAGGCAAAAGGGGCCCCACTCTCTATTGACCAAAATAAGGAGTGGAGGCAGTCAGCTGTGTTGGCCTGCGGGAGGGAGACTGTTGGGGGAGCTCACTGCACCAGTCTCTAGCCGGGCAGGGCAGGGTCCATAGTTGAGAGTGACGTTCTCAGAGCAGATGCACAGAACCAGGAGAGAAGGAGCTGGGGGCTGGAGTGGAACCCAGAGCGCTGTGAGGCCCTTAGGGGTTGGGGGGAAGGCAGAAGGCCTACAGAAGAGAGCATTTCCCCAGATTCCAACATCAGAAGCTACAGGGAGGTCAAAGAGATGAGGATTCCGACCTGACCGTCCTGTTGACCTTTAGGAGGGCATTGGTGACCTTAGGAAGACGTGACACAGAAGTAGAAACCAGATTTGCGACGGTGTGAATGCAAAGGTGAGGATGTGAAGCCACCATTTCAAGAAGCTTGGCTTTGAAGGGAAATGCATCAGTGCCAGAATAGCAGAGGGGTCAGCTTGTTACAAGAAAACACAGTGGGAACTGAAGCAGGGAGGGCTGAGAAGGTGAAGACAGGAGAAGGAAGGGCTGGGCGACTTGAGATTGCCGGGAAGCAGCAGCATCCCAGGTGAGGCTGAGGGAACAGTGCTGACCAGCAGGTCAGACAAATATGGGTGGTTGGTTAGGCCATGGGGTTTGGGAGTTCAAGGTCAGTCTCTGAAGTGCAGGCCAGAGAGTGGCCAGGACATTCTTGCTCCGGGCAGAGTGTGAAGCTACCTGTCCCTGTGACTGTTGACGTTGCCCTCATTAGCTCTGACATAAGAGGAAGGGACTGATCCATGGTGGCTCTGATCTGATGTCTTCAGAGATGGGAGAGTGAGGAGCTGAGGAGGGAGCTTGCTGGATGAGAGTGGTCTCAGGGCGTTTGGTGGGGGCTGAGCCAAAGGGGATGCTTGATCAGGAGCATCGTCATGCTAAAGCTGTTTTCCGGGGACTTCCTTCTTCAGGAGATGTTAAGGCCACCCCAAAAAGTATTCCTTGTCTGTTTTCTGATGCCTTCTAGGTCTTCACCCGCATTTTTTGTTTGTTTGTTTGTTTGTTTTTGAGACAGAGTCTCGCTCTTTCGCCCAGGCTGGAGTGCAGTGGCCCGATCTCAGCTCACTGCAAGCTCCGCCTCCCGGGTTTACGCCATTCTCCTGTCTCAGCCTCCCGAGTAACTGGGACTATAGGCGCCCGCCACCTCGCCTGGCTAGTTTTTTGTATTTTTTAGTAGAGACGGGGTTTCACGGTGTTAGCCAGGATGGTCTCGATCTCCTGACCTCGTGATCCACCCGTCTTGGCCTCCCAAAGTGCTGGGATTACAGGCTTGAGCCACCGCGCCCGGCCTTCACCCGCATTTGATCTCCTGTCATGCCCCTAAACCTTACTATCCAGGCTGGCAGTTCCTCTTCCTCCACTGTTCTCTCTGTCTTCACCCCAATTCCTCTTCACTGTTCTGTTTGCCCTTGAGCCATGTGACACACTGTGGCCAATTCAGTGGCCTTTGGCCATAGAATAAAATCTAAATTTCCACTGTGATAGATCTATTCAGACTTGGTTCTCTTGGTGAAGGAGGTCAGAGCATAGACAGTGGTGTCGATAATCTGCTTCCAGTCTCCCCTCTTCACCACTTGCCTAAGGTACCCAGGTGTGTACTTGTAGCCCCCACCCCTAGGGGAGTTCCATGACCTGTGCCAAACCCTTACATGTAAGCAGGTGGCCCTTGTCTCTTTCTCGTGGATGTCAGAACATCTCAAAACCCCACACCCATACCCTGTGCTGGCCTTTCCAACACTCTCCACTACCATTCCCGAGCAGGGCCTTGGTGCTTGCTGTTAGCACACCTGCTCTCTCCTCCCTGCAAGAGCCTCTCCATCTGCAGCCTGTGCCTCTACCTTGGGACTCCACTTGGATTTGGTTCTGATACGCCACTCAAACTTAATTACGGGAGCACCTCTCCCCAGTCAGGGTGATGGCTCAGAAAGTTTGGCTCTCAGTGGGTCGGGCCATCAGCCTAAGCTGGTCTAGTTATCGGGGGCTTGCTGTCTGGGTGCAGCCCCCTGCCTGGCCCTCTGTGATTCTCACACCTGGAAACTCAGGCACTGCTTAATCTGTCCCCACATTCCTTCTGTGGTTGTTTTTAAAAATGAACTTAGTTTTAGAATAGGTTTAGATTTAGAGAAAAAGTTGTGAGAATGATGCAGTTTGATTTCAGGCACTTTAAGACATTTGCATCTGTTATCTGGCTCCTTCTATTTGGCACTTAGAGAATAAGATCTGAAGGTTTGAGGGTTGGGATGGCGGATTTTTTTTTTTTTTTTTAAAACTAAGGATTGTAAAGGCTGTCCAGATTTGTCATTTGGCAGTTAATCTGGTCGTTCAACTGTATCTGGATACTAAAGAATCCTTAGTGGTAGACTATGTGCAAGTGAAAGAAACATGAGTCCGGTGAACTTGACTAAGGGTGGAAGCTTATGCTCTGCAGCTCTTCATGGTGACAAGGAGGCAGGAGTGCCAGGGCCAAGGGTTAAGAGTGGGCTCCAGCATTGACGCCAGGGGAATTTGCATTTTATGGACATGTAAAATTTCAAATGGTGGAGACAAGTAGGACGTGCCATGGATTGTCTTACTAGGTGAGAATTGCTTTTTAAAAGGCTGCCTGGTTTTCCCCTTACTTATTAAAAGTAAAAGAATATTTTAGCATCTATAAAAAGAAAAAATCTGCATTTCAATAAAGGCAACCTGTTCTAAGGTAGAGCAGTTGGAAACTTGTATGTTTCCCTCTGAATTACTCTCCAGCATTTAGGAACCCTTCCCCGCTCCACTGTGTTTTGGTGTTCCCCCTCGAGATCACTTGCTGATGCCAGTAGGAGCTGTGGTTCCCGTGGATTTACCTGTGCAGCAGCCAGGGGTGAGGTCCCCAGGCCAGCCTGGCCAGCCCAGCGTTTGTGCTGCCTGGCTGCCTAGGTGACGCTGGACTTTTGCTCTCTGCTCTCCAGGATTACTATAAGATCATTAAAACGCCTATGGATATGGGAACAATAAAGAAGCGCTTGGAAAACAACTATTACTGGAATGCTCAGGAATGTATCCAGGACTTCAACACTATGTTTACAAATTGTTACATCTACAACAAGGTGAGATATGGGGGTGGGTGTCCAGCTGCCCTGGGGAGAGTGGAGGAGAGGCGACGGCAGTGGGCATGTCAGGAGCCCGTGGGCAGGGGTGTTGGGTGTGGCTGGGCTTCGAGTCTGGCAAGAGGAGACCCTTGGAGGTAGAGGTAATGAGACCTGTGGTTGTGCCTGTGGCTGGGTATGGGCTTTTTTGCTGGGAGGAGGGTGCTGGCCATGTTGAACTTGCAAGCCGTCCTTGTTAGCCTGAAGCATGTGCTTCTGGTGCCCTTGGGATTTTGGTTCCTGAGCATGTCTAGTAGAGAAGGTGTGAGGAGAATAGTGGCGACTCATGACAAAGTCCATTTGGGTGATGTAAATTGTTAGGAAAGAGCCTGCTAAAATGTAGTTGTGCAGAGGTGTGCCCAAACAGACCTCCACGTGAGAGAGGGTGTGATGGGGCCGGCGCAGAGCTCAGTTGCTCTGTGGGTGATGGTCTGCTGGAACTGTGGACATGACTGTCGATAACTCTTGGCCATAGATGAAGTGTCCCCCCGATCCTACATGTAGACCTGAAGGTCACTTCCTAACCCCGTAGCCAAACCTTTCGGCTCGGCTGTGCCATGAAGCCAGATCATTTGTTTACAGTTCAGACCACAGATGTGATTAAAATCAACCCTTTCAAATAGAACGACTCTGGAGGGAGACACTATACAGAACTCAGCTTTTGACCTCTGCTGGTGTAGTGGGTAAAAATGCCCAGAAGAGATGGGTAGGTGAGTTTCTTGAAGTTTACTGTGTTTTTTAAAGTTTCAGCTCTCACCACTTAGGTTTGAGCAAAATGTGCAGACCAGGCTCTCAGTTTAGAACTGAGTGGGAACAGCATGTTATAGATGAGGTGACAGAGTGGGAGCCCTAAACTAGTGTGAGATGTGCAGTGCCCAGAGTCCTGGTAAGCTGCCATGGGGGTACATTGGGGAGCATTGCTGGGGCCCTGCTAATGTATCATGGCAAGAAATCCTGTGTCATTCAAGTATTTCTGGTGAAACTGAATTGTGTCAAAGGAGGGCCCCTTTCAGTGATTGGCTGAGCTTGGCAGATGCTCAAGGCATTAGGATGGCTTCTCAGACAGGCCAGAGCTTAAAAGATGAGGGAGGTGTAGGTAGACAAGTGTAGGCTCAGCACACCTGTGGGAACACAAGCCTCTGTGATACCTGGTAGTGTAGCCATTGTGGCTCCTTTGGGTGCAGATCGGGGAAGGACCCGGAATACGACGCTTCATGCTTTGGGGGCAGGGGGTGGCATGGGGTGCCCTGTCTACAGAGGTGGGGAGGGGAGGGCCCTCTGACTCTACCCCTGTGTCTCCTTATCCAGCCTGGAGATGACATAGTCTTAATGGCAGAAGCTCTGGAAAAGCTCTTCTTGCAAAAAATAAATGAACTACCCACAGAAGAAACCGAGATCATGATAGTCCAGGCGAAAGGAAGAGGACGTGGGAGGAAAGAAGCAGGTAGAGTACTGAAATAGCAAGTAAACTGACTTTCTCCCCGACCTTTGTCCCTTTTCCAAGTTCAGTGGGGGGCTGGGAGTGGCAGGAAGATGGTGACATTATATACTGCATGCCGTGTTTGGACATGTGAGATTGGGTTTGGTGTTGGATCCATCCCACAGGGTCATGTGGCCCTGTGGCCTCTCGTAAGCAGAAATAATTGGGCCCTGCCTTTTCTGAGGGTAGGTGATGGATTTACGATAAAAAGAAAGTGTAACTTTTCAAAGCACTTTGACATTTTTTGAACACTTGACTCTACCAGTATCATAGGTGGTTTTTACTTTTCCATTTTAAGGACATTAACATGACCAGAAATCATTTTAACTAACATCTCAGCTCTAAACCTTGAGGTTGGAAATTGGAATTACCTTAATGCACTGGTGTCAGAGCTATCCCTGCTTCTTCTGATGCTCAGTCATCTGAAGTGAAAGCCTTCCGCATCCATTTCTGCCTGTCACCACCCCCAACTGACACAGGGTTCCAGGGGCCAGCTGGCAGAGCTGTGCACTCCAGGAAATTACTCTGTCTAGGAAACTAGCAGCTACTGTCCACATCTTGTCCTTTGCAACTCCATGCTGCAGAAGGGTGACATTTGCAAGGTGGTCCCTGAGTGTGAGTTGTTTGCTTTTCTGAGCAGCAGCCTTTCACCTGGCCTCCCACGCTGTTCTGAAGTGGTGGCAGAAAGGGGGTTGCTGCATCCCCTGCTGCACGCAGAGGTAAATAAGGAGAACTAGTCTCACGTGTCATCCTGTGGCTCTTGTACGTATCAGATCACATCCCTGATCCTCATATAAGTCACATCCCTTATCCTTACATGAGGATATTGGTCCTCACTCCCTGGGACCAGGGGTTTGGGCTGCACGCTGGGCAGACAGACATGGTGGCACCTCCTGTTCCAGTCTGGGAGAAGCCCAGCAGTTGTGCCAGGGGAATGAGAATTGGGAAACTCAGTGGAATCTCACCCTTGCTCCTTGAGATGCACAGAGAACATGGGTGTTGCTTGAGCTGGTAGATGAAGACACTGGGTGTCTTTGTCCGTTTTCATGGCAGCGAGCATGCACACGAAGGATGTGGTGACCCAGGTTATGCTCCCAGACATTCGCACCCTGGTCCATCTGCTCTTGTTAGAGCTCTGACCTTAACCCCTCATTTTTTGCAGCTGGTTGGGTGAGCCACGTGACCATTGTGTGTTTGGACTCCCTGCACAGCTGCTGGGAGGCAGCGCCGGAGCCAGTCATGAAGGGCAGCAGTCCAGCTGCCCCCTGTGGCTCGCGGAGGTGGGGGTCTGCCAGTTTTCAGAAACTTTGGCAAGGGTGGCTACTGCCGGCTCCCTGCCAGAAGCTTTTACTCAGAAGACAGTGCTTCTGGGAACAAGGGCAGCTGTGCCTGGAAGCTCTGAGTGTTTTCCTGCTCTCTGTCCCCTGTCAGCCTGTGCTTCCTGCTCCTTCAGCCTGAGCCTCCAGGCTTCATGAAGGGGTCTTTGTGCCTGAGTTGGGAGTCGCAGCCAGGACGCCCTAGGAAATGAGAAGTGCGGTTTTCTGCTGTTCTCTGAGCCCCAGGGACAGGTGGACCGGTTTGGCAGAGTGGAGTCTGGGATGTTCATTTCTCAGGCAAATGCAGCACGCAGATATGCGCTCACTGTGTGTAGTGTGTGTCCCCATAAGGTCAACCAGCATGTGGACGTTAGCATGGCCTCTAACTCCCTGTCTTATTATGATTCGTAGGGACAGCAAAACCTGGCGTTTCCACGGTACCAAACACAACTCAAGCATCAACTCCTCCGCAGACCCAGACCCCTCAGCCGAATCCTCCTCCTGTGCAGGCCACGCCTCACCCCTTCCCTGCTGTCACCCCAGACCTCATCGTCCAGACCCCTGTCATGACAGTGGTGCCTCCCCAGCCACTGCAGACACCCCCGCCGGTGCCCCCCCAGCCACAACCCCCACCCGCTCCAGCTCCCCAGCCTGTACAGAGCCACCCACCCATCATCGCGGCCACCCCACAGCCTGTGAAGGTGAGTGTCCTGGATTCTGGAGGGCTGCTGTCACCAGGGAGGAGAGCAACCCTGTCCTTGCCCGTGCTTTACACAAAGCCTGTCCTGGGTCCCGGGCAAGGGTGGGTGTTTCTGGGAAGATCTTGCTGTGTTGAAATTGCAGCCCAGAAGCAGCTGCCCCACTGACTCAAAAGATCCCATAATTGTGTCACACCTCCTAGTGGGTTCTTGCCCCGCCCCCGTCCCTCTCTAATTTAGACTGTGCATATTTGCAGATGTGCCATCTAAATAGTCTCTGAATTGTGCCTCTCCTGGGCACTTGGGGGGAGGCCCTGGTGTTAGGTAGTAAGCAGCCTCCAGAGGTCCCTTGGCTTCCAAGTGAGCACACAGTTTTATGCTTTCTCCTGCCACAGGCAGGTCCTGTCCCAGCTGCAGAGCAGAGTGGTGGAACAGCGTCTGCCTGTCCTTGGCCCTTTGCCTGTGCAGTTATCTTTGGGTCCATCCTATATGAATGTTGGGGCCCTAGACAGGGCATGGCTTTGGGGGTGACCCTGAGGGCAGCTGTGCTGGCTGCCACTTCTGACTGTGCCTGTTGGCATCCATGTTCTTGGCAGACAAAGAAAGGAGTGAAGAGGAAAGCAGACACCACCACCCCCACCACCATTGACCCCATTCACGAGCCACCCTCACTGCCCCCGGAGCCCAAGACCACCAAGCTGGGCCAGCGGCGGGAGAGCAGCCGGCCTGTGAAACCTCCAAAGAAGGACGTGCCCGACTCTCAGCAGCACCCGGCACCAGAGAAGAGCAGCAAGGTCTCAGAGCAGCTCAAGTGCTGCAGCGGCATCCTCAAGGAGATGTTTGCCAAGAAGCACGCCGCCTATGCCTGGCCCTTCTACAAGCCTGTGGACGTGGAGGCACTGGGCCTGCATGACTACTGTGACATCATCAAGCACCCCATGGACATGAGCACAATCAAGGTGAGTGGGATGTGCCTGAGCAGAGGGACAAGGTCAGGCACATCAGAGCCTGACCCTAGCCTTTCCGGTCCAAGAGGAGGCCTAGGCCTGGAACGGTGGCTGCGTGGGCTTTTCCTGCTAACTCGAAGAAACTGAGCGCCCCCTGCTGGCCGCTGTGGGTCATGCTCTGAGACCCCGTGCTTGGCCATTGTGGCTGCGGATGGCTGTGCTGCCCCTTCCCCTAGTCTGAGGAAAAGCAAGACAAGCCCTCTGGCCTTGGGGGCCCAGGGCCCCAGGTACCTTGCCCACACAGTAGATGCTCCATGAGAGTTTGGGACTTGGCAGCCTTGCCAGCCTCTTTCTGGTGGGGAAGGCCTTGCTATCTCTTCTGTGTGGGAGGCACGCTGTAAGTGCCAACATTTTCACCATAGTGTTTTGAGACCTTTTTGGTTTTAAAACTTACTACGTGTGTCTTCTTCTGGGAGTGGAGTCCCAAACATGGGGCAGGCAGAACAGGGAACAGTGCTGTGTCCGTTTGACGAGCTCCTGTACTGTGTCATCACGATGAGCTGGGCCCAGCCCTCTCCATCACTTCTCCCCCTCAGTTCTGGTTCAGGCTCCACCTCCTGTGGGTTCTGAGTCTACCTGCTTGTGAGCCAGGCAGGTAAGCTGGGATGCTGGCAGGGCCAATCCCAGCCCTGAGGCTGAGAACTGGGGTGATGGCCTGTCCCCCACTAGAATCTTGACAAAACTGAGAGCCAAGAAACCAACTTGCTCCTCTGGGCAGCCCTTTCATCTGCTGCCAGCTACTTCTCCATGGTCACTTGGGCAGACACAGCTGACAGGGACCTGTCTTGTTTTCCAGTCTAAACTGGAGGCCCGTGAGTACCGTGATGCTCAGGAGTTTGGTGCTGACGTCCGATTGATGTTCTCCAACTGCTATAAGTACAACCCTCCTGACCACGAGGTGGTGGCCATGGCCCGCAAGCTCCAGGTGAGGCTTGGGGGAGGGCACAGCCACCCTCAGCAGAGCGGGCTGAGGTCCTCGTGGGAGCAGACCTCTGTGGGCCTTGGCAGTTTTTTTTCTGTCACTTTCCTTGGGATAATGCCATGTTGCTTTAGAAAAGTGCCTAAACTCAGCCTAGTGCACACATTTTAAGTTGAGATTATTCAGTTAAAGTAGAGTGGGTGTTCCACTGCAGGCCCCCTTCCCCATCCTCCACCAGCTCTCATTTGCTTTTGGCTGAAAGAGCGGGTGTGTGTTGTGCATGGCCCAGTCTCTCCTACAAAACACCTGTCTCAAGTGGTTCGGGGGTGGGGGGCACTCTTGCCAAGTAGGCTCTGTCACAGTTGTGAGCTGAGGACATCTGCACTGTGGACATCTTTCCACCAGAGCCTTAAGAGCCTTCTAGCTGCAGAATGGTTGTTTTTCCACATGGCCACAATTCTGATGGGGGATCCTGGGCCACTTCCTTCAAGTTGAGAGCCTGGGTGGTGCACAATGTGAAATACACGTGTGGATGGGGAGGGGAGATTATAGCATAGACGTGTGAACTATTATTTTTTTAAGAAAGGAAAAATATTTAGGTTTAAAAAACGGCTTTCTTTGGTTAATAAGATTGGGTTAAAATTTTGGAGAATAAAGTCAATATTTAGTACTATCAATCATCTTTTCTTTCTTTTTTTTTTTTTTTTTTTTTTTGCGGGGAGGGGGGGTCTTAATTATTGGAGACAGGGTCTCGTTCTGTCACCCAGGCTGGAGTGTAGTGACACAATCATAGTCACGGCAGCCTCTGCCTTCCAGGCTCAAGCAATCCTCCCACCTCAGCCTCCCGAGTAGCTGGGACTACAGACTTGCACCACCATGCCCAGCTAATTTTGCCTCTTTTCTTTTCTTTTTTCTTAAAGAGGTGGAGTTTTGCCATGTTGCACAGGCTGTTCTGGAACCCCTGGGCTTAAGTGTTCCACCTGCCTCGGACTCCCAAAGTGCTGGGATTACAGACCCATCTTCTTTTTTAAATTATTAAAACCTGTAGATAAATGGCCGGGCGCGGTGGCTCAAGCCTGTAATCCCAGCACTTTGGGAGGCCGAGACGGGTGGATCACGAGGTCAGGAGATCGAGACCATCCTGGCTAATACGGTGAAACCCCGTCTCTACTAAAAAAAAAAATACAAAAAACCAGCCGGGCGACGAGGCGGGCGCCTGTAGTCCTAGCTACTCGGGAGGCTGAGACAGGAGAATGGCGTCAACCCGGGAGGCGGAGCTTGCAGTGAGCTGAGAGCCGGCCACTGCACTCCAGCCTGGGAGGCAGAGCAAGACTCCGTCTCAAAAAAAAAAAAAAAAAAAAAAACTGTAGATAAATGATCATAAAAATTCCCAGCCTTTTCTCCCCAAGGCCATGGGTTGCTTCGGTTCTCAGGGTCAGAGCAGGCTGTGTGCCGGGCCACCTGCCATCATGAGGTGCTGATGTGCTCATTGTAGGCCTCAGCAGGCTTCTGCACTCCTGGCTCTCACAGCCATCTGCTTCCAGGGCAGAAGTGAGGACTTGGAAAGCCTTTGGTGACCTGCAGATCTGTGCCGGGCAGAGGTCACCAGAGCCCCACTGTCTGCTTGCCTCCCAGCTGCGCTAGTTCCTCGTGTTGTCCCAGACTCCCCACCATAGCACCCCATACCTGCTCCCACTGGACCTAAGGCACTGTGTGTCTCCTGTTCTCTGTGGATCAGGGGCTGCCTTGACTTCAGAGGACATGTGCTCAAACTCTTGAGGTAGGGTAAACACTTTCCTTGTGAAGTTTGTTGGGCTTTTTCTTACTAGTATGGATGTGTCTCTTGTTATTTAAATGCGTGCTCAGGGCCGGGCGCGATGGCTCAACCCTGTAATCCCAAGCCACTTTTTTTTGGGGAGGCCAAACGGCGGATCACGAGGTCCAGGAGATCGAGACATCCTGGCTAAACACGGGAAAACCCCGTCCCTACAAAAAAAACAAAAAAGTAGCCGGGCGAGGTGGCGGGCACCTGTAATTCCCAGCTACTTGGAGGCTAGGCAGGAGAAATGGCGTAACCCAGGAGGCGGAGCCTTGCACGTGAGCTGAGATCCGGCCCAAGCACTCCAGCCTGGCCAAGCGAGAACCCGTCCTCAAAAATAAAATAAATAAATAAAATAAATAATAAATAAATAAACAAATAAATAAATAAATAAATAAAATAAATGCGTGCTCAGGCTTGGGGCTTTTATTTCTTTTGTTAGGGTTTTTTTTTTTTTGGAAACGGGGTCTCATTCTGCTTACTGCAGCCTCAACCTGCTGTGCTCAGTTGAGCCTCCCAAGTAGCTAGGACAATAAGCGTGTGCCACCATGCCTGGCTAATTTTTGTATTTTTTGGTAGACATGGCGTCTCATTGTGTTGCCCAGGCTGGTCTCAAACTCCTGGGCTTAGGTGATCCACCCACTTCAGCCTCCCAAACTTCCAGGATTACAGGTATGAGCCACGGCACCTGGCCTGTTTCTTAGTTTTATTTTCTGTGACTTGGGGAGTTGTTGCCCTCTCTTCACTTTGGTGGTGTATGTGTGCCTTCTTCACAAACAACATTGCCCCTTCGTCATTCATGTTTGCATTTCCCATCCTTGAAGGAGTTGAGGCTTTTTAATTTCTTTCCTTTTTTTTTTTTTTTTTGAGATGGAGTCTCTTTCTGTCACCCAGGCTGGAGTGCGATGACAAATCTCACCTCACTGCAACCTCACCCTCCTGGGTTCAAGCAATTCCCCTGCCTCAGCCTCCTGAGTAGCTGGGATTACAGGCGCACACTACTACACCCAGCTAATTTTTGTATTTTTAGTAGAGACGGGGTTTCACCATATTGGTCAGGCTGGTCTTGAACTCCTGACCTCGTGATCCGCCTGCTCAGCCTCCCAAAGTGCTGGGATTACAGGCGTGAGCCACCATGCCCGGCCAGGCTTTTTAATTTGAATGCAGTTTTTGTTCAGTGCCACCCGGTGGCAGTGGCGCCCTCAGATTTGTGCCTTAAGCTCCTCCATCGCTCCCTCTCTCCCACTCTCTTGAGAAGACGGGCACAGCTTTTGCCCACACTGCTCACGTTGATACCCATGCCCTTCATCTACCCTCACAGGAAGAACTCAGCAGAAACAGATTCTCTCCCAGCACCAGAGGTGACTGTTTTGAGCTACTTTACTAAGAGAAAGAAAAGAAAAAGCACCTTCTGATGCATTCTATCCCTTCCTTCCTCATTTTAATCTCATTTTTCCTGTCCTCTCCTGCACCCTGGAGCCACCTCCTTTTCACAGATATTCTCCAACAAAGATTTTTGGGACTTAAGTGTTTTTTGCATTTTTCTCCTTCTGGGAAACCTGCCTGAATGTAGAGTTTACCAAGGCCACTGGGATGTCTGTCACACCACAGACCCTGCAGCAGAAGAGTTTCTTCTACACACAGGCTACAGGTGCTGAACTGGAGTAGACACAGGCCTCACTCTTAAGGGGGTCCCAGTGCAGGCCAAGGGGTAGGGGGTGCTTGTGGGTGGGCTGCCTCTGGCCCAGCCTGCTTTGCCTGCCCTTGGGAGGGGTACCTCTCTGCCAGTGCTTGGCAGAGGTGTTTCTCTTTGAGCAACAGAGTTGATGTGGAGGGTTCCAGGGCAGGCTTCTCTTCAGTGGGCAGTTGTGTTTGTGGCATTTCAGGCTTTGTTTTTCTTTCGTCTCTCTACTTTCTCTGCATCAACATGGGGTAGAGAGCAAATTCTCCATCAGAGAAGGGGAGGGACAAAGCCCCAGCCCTTGCTCACCTCTTCAAGACCTGTTGGGACCTGCTTAATTGGGTCTCTTAACTGGGCTGGGCCCAAGAAGTGGGATTTATCTGGAAAGTTACTTGGAAAAGGAGCCACTTTATTTTTCTCTCAGCCTCTGAATTCTGAGGTCCTTGAGAAAACCTGTGTTCCACAGCCTGACAGCCAAGATACTTGTCTGAAACCAGTGGGGTGTGCTGAAACTGAGAAGCACGACCTCGGAGCCAGACCTCCAGAGGAGTGGGGTGTAGGTTATGGGATGCCGGGCAGGGGGCTGGGCGTCAGCTGGGTCTCTGTCAGTCCAACAGAATGCTTGCGCTCCGTGTTCCATGGTGGGTGCTGGTGCGTGCTACCCCTCACCATCACCATCCTCCCTTGTGAGAGGCTTGCCCTGGGTGCATCTTGAATCGGGTTTTACTGTCCTCTTGCTGGCTCCACAGCATCCCTGACTGTGTTCTTTCACTCTTAGGTCTTTTTTTTTTTTTTTTTTGAGACGGAGTCTCGCTCTGTGGCCCAGGCTGGAGTGCAGTGGCCGGATCTCAGCTCACTGCAAGCTCCGCCTGCTGGGTTCACGCCATTCTCCTGCCTCAGCCTCCGGAGTAGCTGGGACTACAGGCGCCCGCCACCTCGCCCGGCTAGTTTTTTGTATTTTTTAGTAGAGACGGGGTTTCACCGTGTTAGCCAGGATGGTCTCGATCTCCTGACCTCGTGATCCGCCCGTCTCGGCCTCCCAAAGTGCTGGGATTACAGGCTTGAGCCACCGCGCCCGGCCACTCTTAGGTCTTAGCACACTTCCAGCTCATGGCAACCCATTGCTGCCCATGTATTCATTCACTTTTCTGTTTCCAACTAGAGTGTGAGCTCCTTGAACAGGGAACTTGTCATTCCTGTTTATCATCAAGCTGTTACTTGGGGGACATGTGACTGTTGCAGCCACACAGCAAGGTTTTCCTACAACAGCCCTGGGCCCACTGGCTTGTGGGTTTCCTAGGGTGCCCCCCACTCAGGCTACAACAACAGTTCTCACGTCCAAGAGACGATGAAGGATGACGGGGTCACGCAACTGGACACGCCAGGAAGCTGGCAGTTCCCAGTCCCGCCAGTGTTAGTTTCTCATCCCAGCTGGCTTTGTGTCTTATATTCTTTGCTCTTTGTTCCTGGGGCCTTTGGAGAGCCGCCATGGGCACCCAGGGAATGGAAGGAGGCCTCAGAGTGAATGCCACGTGCCCCCACCCCACCATTTACACAGCAGTCATCACCTGGTGGGGAGGAACGAGGACATCCTCATGTCTCGAAGCTGGCCCAGCCTTACAGACTAGTTCACTACAGTAGCTACCACTCAGTAGAGGGCACTCCCTCTCTCCTGGGAGGCAGAGCTGATATCTCCCTTCATGATGTCCTGACACTTCTGAGGCCCACTTCTCTAACCTGCTCCCTGCTGCTTGGCAGCAGGCCTGGCTCTTCCAGAAGCTCATGTGGCCCCAGCTGCCTCTTGGAGTCATTTTGGGACCTGAGACCACCCACATCCAGAACACTACCCACCTGGCACATAGCTGGGTGCTGCAGGGCTAGGGATCTGTCTTATTCTCTCACTAGGGCCTCCACTCTGATGTGAATCCCCCCACCTTTTCCTCCCTGGGCCGTACTCCTGGCAGGCTAACTGGTGATGGTCTCTGGTCATCCCTTCTTGTGTATCTTCTTCCTTGCCTCAGACCTGCTCAAGGAGTTATTTCTGAATAAAGTTATTTGCTGGGTGCAGTGGCTCATGCCTGTAATCCCAGCACTTTTCACTGTAGGCCTCAGCCTACATTCTAGGCCACCTTGTGGGAGGATCCCTTGATCCCAGGAATTGGAGACCAGCCTGGGCAAGATGGCAAAAACCTGTCTGCACAAAAACTTAGCTGGGCATGGTGGTCTCAGTTACTCAGGAGGCTGAGGCAGGAGGATCTCTTGAGCCCAGGAAGATGAGGCTGTAGTGAGCCATGATTGAGCCACTGATTGCATTCCACCCTGGGCAACAGAGCAAGGCCGTCTCTCCAAAAAGAAGATGGAAGAAAGAAAGAAAAAGTTATTGGGCCAGGCGCAGTGGCTCACGCTGGTCATCCCAACATTTTGGGAGGCCGTGGCAAGTGGATCTGTTGAGGTCAGGAGTTGGAGACCAGCCTGACCAACATGGTAGAACGCTGTCTCTGCTAAAAATACAAAAATTAGCTGGGCGCGGTGGTGTGTGCCTGTAATTCCAGCTACTTGGGAGGCAGAGGTTACAGTGAGCTGAGATTGCACCACTGCACTCCAACCTGGGTGACAGAGTGAGACTGTCTCAAAAAAAGAAAGAGAAAAAGTTACTGGCTAAAGGAAGTCATCCTCCTGGTGGCCTGGAGGGGAGGGAATCAACACCACAGTTATATGGGATGCCTGCTCCAGCAGCATGGGAGAGGAAGCCTCAAGAAGTGTTTCCTGAGCCATCAGGAGGGGATTCCAGGGCTATGGTCCTCCCTGAAGCATTGACACACATTTGGGGGAAGGTGCTTGCCATGGTGTGTTTCCACGATGATCAGTTTATTCCTGGTGTAAAGCAGGTCCCAGAATTCTCCTGGGAAGCCAGGCCTGTGCTTCTGCCTCTGTCCTGAGCCATCACTGGATTGAGCACAGCGCCCCCAGGGTAGAGCAGGGACTTGCCAGCTGGCTGGCAGTATGTGTGGTCTATGTGTGGCTGCTGTTCCCTGAGCTACATGACCCCATGTGGTTCCATCTGATTGCTGGATCTTAGGGTCTCCTGCGCACAATGGTTCCCTCCTGCAGCCTGTCCTCAGTGCCCCACACCTGCTGCCTAAACTTCTTTTACCTTGTCCCGCGTACGCTGGAGGTGCCTCCTCCAGTGGTGCAGCCCTGCTTGGTTAAGTGCTCCAGGGACGATCTGAGGAATGAGGAGACCAACTTAGAGCCGTGTCTGCTACAGCAGAGCCTGGTCCCCTAGAGGAGGTGTGTTTGTGGCAGGCACACTCCCACTGGGGACCTCTGCACGTGCTGTGTCCTCTGCCTGGAACACCCTCTCAAGCCTCAGACTCCTGCTCCCGCCACGCACCTGGCGGGAGCCTTGGCTGTTTTGCGGTTTGGGGGTGCCCTTGACCAAGCACCCCCAGACTTCAGTGGGCTGGCTGCCTTGGTGGCCTGGGTCTCACGTCCTTACCTTGGCTGTGTCCTCCAGGGAGTAAGTGCCTGGCTACATCGGGACCACCTTGCTCTTCAAAGTGAGATTTGAGAGAAGAGTGTTGCAAGAGTTGTTGGAGGCCCTTGCCCCTGTCTTGGCGGCAAAGAGAGGATCACCATCCTCTTTCGCTCTCGGTTGGTTTCTGTTGAGTTGGCCCCAGCAGCCAGTGAGGCCAGGTGATGCTAGGCCGTGGCCTGGGTACCCAGCAGCCCTCACAGCGTGTCTTTCTCTCACCAGGATGTGTTCGAAATGCGCTTTGCCAAGATGCCGGATGAGCCTGAGGAGCCGGTGGTGGCTGTGTCCTCCCCAGCAGTGCCCCCTCCCACCAAGGTTGTGGCCCCGCCCTCCTCCAGCGACAGCAGCAGCGATAGCTCCTCAGACAGTGACAGTTCGACTGATGACTCTGAGGAGGAGCGAGCCCAGCGGCTGGCTGAGCTCCAGGAGCAGGTGAGGGCGTTGGTGGCTCCATTCTTAATCCCCAGAGTCCATGGACCAGGGTGGCCTCCCCAAAAGTTTCTAAGAGAGATTCTTGGCTCTGAATTCCCAAGGGAGCAGAATTTTCACTGGACCACCTATGGCCTTTTCCCCTCTGCTAGGTCAAGTGCATGTTGATCATGCACGTATGTGTGATATTTGTGTTGAGCTTGCAGTTGGGGATAGGGAGTGACGTGGCCATTTTCTGGGCAGAGAGGAGGTGGCTTGATCCTTTCAATGTCTGGAAGGGGGAGGTTGAGCTAGGATGTTCGTCTCTCCTGGGGCTACCTGGTTGCTCCTCTCCCTATAGCCAGTCATCAGGCCCTTCGTGCCTGACGTGTCTGTATGCTCTTACTTAGCTTCTTAGGGGCCCTCCTTCTGGGATCAGGATGGCTGTGAGACTTAGTGTCTGTCGACTTGATCGGCTCCTCTGTTGAGGAGGACACTGGCAATCTTTGGAGTTGAGGGAATGGGTGGGGATAGGCTTGTTAGGAATCTGGTTAACATGACAGGTGCAGAGCTGGGGGCCTTCCCTCCCCCTGCGTCCCCTACACACCCTGATGCCCCAGGTGCATGTTTTTTGGAGCAGTCGCCTGGGTCTTGGGTGACAGGAAGGTGGTCTTAGCCCTGAGTGTGTGTCTTGCCTGTCTGGTCCACAGCTCAAAGCCGTCCACGAGCAGCTTGCAGCCCTCTCTCAGCCCCAGCAGAACAAACCAAAGAAAAAGGAGAAAGACAAGAAGGAAAAGAAAAAAGAAAAGCACAAAAGGAAAGAGGAAGTGGAAGAGAATAAAAAAAGCAAAGCCAAGGAACCTCCTCCCAAAAAGACAAAGAAAAATAATAGCAGCAACAGCAGTGCGAGGTCTGTGTCCCCTGAGTTTGCCCTGGGTGGGGACCCTCCTTCCAGGGCCTGTTCTGAGACTGTGTGGGCCACTGCCCCTCCCCGTCCTCATTGGGTGCGGAGGCTGCCCATCTGCAGCGTGGCTCCACAGGCCAGGCTGGTGGCCATTTGCACACAGGACTTAGCTGCACTGTCTCTGCCCCTTTCTGTAGGATGAGCCTTCGGAGCTCACCATGTTTGGTTGGGGGGGATAGGCGGCAAGGATGGGGCTGTAGCACAACCCCCACTCAGGCAGCCTGCAGTCACAGTTTACTTTCAGTCTCCACTGGGTGCTCCCAGAGATTGAGTTGCCTACGCCCCGTTTCCTGTGAAGGCCGGTGGGTGGGGGATATGGGAAGGGCACCCCCGGCACCCCTTCACCCCAACATACATGTGGAGGAATGAGTGCCTGGCATCCTCGGGGGGCCCGTTCTTGATGATGTCTGCATTGTCCCTTCATAGCAAGAAGGAGCCAGCGCCCATGAAGAGCAAGCCCCCTCCCACGTATGAGTCGGAGGAAGAGGACAAGTGCAAGCCTATGTCCTATGAGGAGAAGCGGCAGCTCAGCCTGGACATCAACAAGCTCCCCGGCGAGAAGCTGGGCCGCGTGGTGCACATCATCCAGTCACGGGAGCCCTCGCTGAAGAACTCCAACCCCGACGAGATTGAGATCGACTTTGAGACCCTGAAGCCGTCCACACTGCGTGAGCTGGAGCGCTATGTCACCTCCTGTTTGCGGAAGAAAAGGAAACCTCAAGGTGTGCTTGGGCCCTCTGGGCATGGAAGTCCTTCTGTGGGCACCCTTAGTAACTTCCCTCCTTGCTCAGTCTACTCTCTGTGCGCTTTTTCTTTCCAATTACAATGTTTGTGTTCTTGACACAGAAATCTCTGAAAGGTTGTGACATCACCCTCGGCCCTAGGCTGTCAGTGCCTTTCTAGATCTCTGACTGGTGGTGTCTGGGGCCCCTCTGCACCTTGTTGTCTGAAGCTGTGTTCTAAACCAGAGCTGCTTTCAACCCAGGCTGCCTGCTGCTGAGTCTCCCTCTGGCCTCTTTGGGGAAGGAGGACAGGCGGGTCTGCAGGGTCCCAGGACCTGTGTACCAATGGTTAATGCAGCACTGAACCGCCCTTTGTCCCTCTCTAGCAGGGACAGTTAGGTGTGGCATCCTTTCTGGACTCTTCCAAGCAGCTCTTTTGTGTCACACAGCTCATCTTGGCCTATGGCTTTCCTCTGAGGACTTAGGATCCGGTGTCAGGGCATTGCACAGTCTTTGTCCTCAGCCCAGACTGGCTCTTGGTGTCCTTGGGCCCCTACCTGGGGCACACCGCATGATGATTCCGGCGTGTGTCTGAACAGCTGTGTTGAGAGACCCCCTGGGGTCTCTCCCTGCCTTGCCTTCCCTCTGGGCAGCATGTTCCTTTTGGATCCTCTTCTTCCCCTGTCTGAACAGTAACTGGGAGAATCCAAGCCTCATGCCCAGCGGTACCTTGTGTTAGGAAATTACCCCTCTGCCTGGTCTCTTGAATCCCTGATAAACCCCCCAAAGGGAACTTGGAGAGATTGAAGGAACCTTGAAATCCCAATGTCCGCAGTCTACCCATGGGAACTGTGGGGCCACGTGGGTTCTGGGAGTGGCAGCTGGCAGGAGCAGCCCCTAGGCCCACCGTGCACAGGCTCCTCACTGGTCCTTTCTCCAGATGGATGGGGTGTGCCCATGGCTCAGAGCGGCCTCCTGGGCCACGGCCTCGCCTGACAAGCTCCCATTGCTTGGGTTGCAGCTGAGAAAGTTGATGTGATTGCCGGCTCCTCCAAGATGAAGGGCTTCTCGTCCTCAGAGTCGGAGAGCTCCAGTGAGTCCAGCTCCTCTGACAGCGAAGACTCCGAAACAGGTTAGGTGACTTGTGTCCTACGTGTCTTACCAAACTCCTCCCACCTGTGCCCAGCACCAGCTCAGTCCTGTGTCCAGGATGCTAGAGCCCAGAGACGGCCATCCCAGAACTTGCTCAGTTCCTCTGTCTGCCTGTCTCTGTGTCGTCTCCCAGGGGCCATGGATAGCCTTGCATTCTGTGCAGCAGTGTCCATTCTCTCAGCCTGTCCGTCATGCTGTCCCTGCCAGGGGCTGGTCATGGAGGGCAAATGGCCAAAGGCGTTGACACTGCGCGGAGCCCTGGATGGTGGGTGGGGAGGCTGGGCCATGAGGACTGTGGGCATGGGGTCCCAGGCTGTGCTGTTGACCTTGAGGTGACCGCACCCAGCTTTGTGCCCCAGAGGAGACTTCGTGTCCCTAGGGCCTTCCCCATATCACATGCAGTGCGGCAGCTTCAGGGAGACACTTTGCTGGTTTCTGGTGGATGTGGAGCAGACTGCAGCTGGCCAGCCGCATGGCCAGTCTGCTGCTGGCCCCTGCCATCACCTGGGCCCCGGCCATTGCCTGCTCCTCCCCAGAGTGTGCTCGTTGCTGTGTTGGCTGCTCTTGAATCTGCCCTAACTCCACACACACCTGGACTTGGTGTGTCTCTCCTGCAATTCTAACTAACAGTCCCTTCTCTTCAAGCCCTGTGGGCCTGCACGTCGGACCCTGGGTTCCGCCTTAGAGCCCACTTTCTGAGCAGCAGCCTCAGTGGGAGGTGGAGGCAGGTAGCGATTCTGGGTGCCAGGTGGGAGTGGAGAGGGTCTGCTCTCCTCCAAGTGTGCACTTTCCTCATTATTCTCAGGGGCACAGATGCTCAGGCTGGTGCAGAGGAGAGGATAGGGAGGGAGCCATGGTGCCCAGGAGGCCTGGCAACCAGCCCCTGCTGAGCGATGGAGCTAACATCCTGTGTTTATGGCCAGCGGGGTTGCCGCTAGGCTGGTGCAGCTGCGTCAGTGAGCTGGCGTGCTGCAGACCACCTGAGAGCTGGCCCTAGGGTCTCAGGCAGGCTGGTGAGTGGGCATCCACAGTGGGAAACCTGTGTTTTGGCAGTAGACTCCTGCATGTTTTCCCACGGGCTTGTCACATCCCTGGGATTTTATTCTAACTAGAAATAAATGCTAACCGTCAATAATCAGTGCATGTAAATAACTTGATCGTGCCGAGGAAGATTGAGGACCCCTCACAGCAGCTGGGGAGAGCCATGTTGCTCTGAGGTGTGTGCGCACAGATGGGGCGGGGGCAGGTGGCACCTCGGGTCTTGTCAGTATTCCTTTTCGCTTGGACAGCCTGGTGCCCTCTGCTTCCCAGGTGAGTGAGGAGACTTGCCTTGAAGTGGGCTGAAAGACCCTCTAGGACTCCAGATGCCCACATTCTCTAGCACAACTGTGCAGAATGCCCTAGGCAGCTCACTGGTCCTGGCCTTCCCTGTCGCCATCCTTCACCCTTTCATCTCTAACCAGCACTCTCCCCACACTGCTTTTGTAATCCATCAGCCAGCAGGAGGCGCTGCACCCCATGGCTGCCCAGGATAGGGCTGGCTCTGCCACCCGAAGCTAGGGCTCCCACTCGCCGCACAGTGAGTGGGGTGAATGGCTGTATTCTTGGATCCAATTAGCATTCCTGGTGGCCGCTGACTTTTCACTTCCGGTGCCAGCCAAGCCTCCAGCTTGCCTTCCTCTGGGTTTTTGCACCTCCTGTTTTCTAGCTGACTGCTCCTACCGGAGGTTTTGTAGCCTTTTCATGTAAGGATCTGAGTGACCAAGTGGAAACCCCAGATGCTGAAATTGTCAGGGGACCCGATTAACTAAAATGACATGGCATGGTTGGGGGGGGGGGGGTTGCTATTTTAGCCCTCACAAGACAAGACACCTTAGAGGGCTGTGGATATCACATCCTGATTTCCAGTCTGTGGTCGTGGCCTTTGCCCTTGGCCTCTGCGTCCCTCTTCTGGGCTCCTCTGCTTTGGGAGAGGAGTTGGGAACGCTTCTGGCTTCCTGAGTGAGTGCCCCACACCCATCCTGCTGCTGCTGAGATTTTATTATTTTTTCACTCCCCCACTTTAAAAAAAGTGGAAAGATTGTGCAACAAGTAATCTGAGAGTCCTGGGAACAGCTGTCCTGGCGGGAAGGAGGGCGAGATTTACAGTCTCAGAGCCTCTGGCTCCCAGGCTCCCAGGCTCCCAGGCTGTGGCAGTCCAGCCCTGGCCGCTCGCGCAGCTGCCTGGGCTCTGGCCTTCCCCTCTTCCCAGACGCCCTCCCCACCTTGGGTTTTGCCTGGCTCCCTTTTGTCTTCGCAGTCCTGACCAGCAGGGGCTTTCCTTTGCCTTCTGTGTGCACTGAGTGAGCTCTGTCGTGGGCCGGCAGGGTGCTTCTGCTCTCAGGCGGGGCTGCTGTGAGGGTTTTGTACGGCAGATCCCGAAGCGGGAACCCACACCCTGGCACCAATAAGTGCAGCCTTCTCCTGCCCTGTCCTGCACAGGACTCTGCATTCTCAGGGCGGGGGAGCAGAGGGGGCGTAGCTAGCTCCTTCAGCAGCTGCTCTCCTGGGTCCAGGAAGTCCAGCAGCCCTGATGTCCATGGCCAGTTACAGGCAGCTCTGCCTTAGTGGAGGAGTGGATCAGGGTGGGGGAACATTATTTCCCTTTGGTATTTTGGGGCCTAATTGATTTGCAGCTCCCCCCAACCCCCCTTGTTCTTGTGTTTCCATTTGGATTGGAGCCGAAATTCCTGAAAGGGCCTATTTTTGTCACTTATACTACGGGGTTAGTTCCGCTGACACGGCCCTGAGACATGAATCACCAAAAGAAACCAAACAGAGTCACTAGATTGAGGCTGGGGGGTGTGATACTGAACACCCCTCCTGGCAGCTATCCATAGACCAGGATGCTGTAGACTGATGCAGGCGTGGGGTGGTCCTCTGCGGCCAGGCTCCAGTTCAGGAAACCACGGAACACAGGCAGGAGGAGGATGGTGGGGGTGGGTGCTGCTTTCCTAGCTGGGTCCCAGGCTACCATGTATTCCCCACCCTCTGCCCCGGCAGCATGCAGTGCAGTGGGCCAGCCCTACCACTTCCTCTCATTCCAGCTAGTGCTTGGGCTGTGGTCTTTCATTGAGCTGTGATTCCAACTAAAGCCTGGAGCTGCTTGAGGGTTCTGTATTGAGACAGGCAGGGGTAGGGCACAAATGCCACCCTCCCACCACCCCTAGGGCATCTGCAGACCTGGGGGGGCCAGACTGGAGGAAGATACTGTCCCAGGTGGGCTGTGGACAGCACTGTGGCTTTGCTGTCATTAGCAGTGGGGTTAGGTCTGCCCAGCATATGGGGCAGGGCATGTCCTAGGAATCTCCTAGCTTTGACTTGTCACATTGCTGACATCTGGCTCTTCCCAAGTGTCACGCACAGGTCTTCGTGAGCTGAGGTGTCTCCACAGCTTATATTCCTCTTAGGGGATACCCCCTTCACCTCCGCTACCTGGGCTGGGACAGGGTTTCAGGGAGGTGTGAGAGATCCTCCTGGGCTTTGGTCTGGTCTTCTAGTAGGAGCGGGAGCGCAGTTCAGCTATTTTAGTCTCCTGGCTTCCTTTTCCCAGGATTGGAGCATGTGGGTGTTTCTTAATGGCTCCAGGGGAAAAAGGAATGCTTGATGTTTTGGAAAGATTCGAGCTGGGAAGTGCAGACAGAGGCTATGGGGCATTCTTACCACACAACCAGCCTCAGCTTCCTGACCCCCAGGGTCTTTGAGGCACTTAGTCGCATCTCCAGGCCTGCTGCTTGCCTCTTCCAGAGTGTGGCGCTTACCTAGGGGAAGAGTGAGGACCCTGAAGGTGGGGGAATAGGAAGAGACTTGAAGATGGGGCAGTAGCCTTTCCGTCTGCACAGCCAGGTGACTCCCCCCTACACACCCAGTATTTGCAGCTGGAGGGATTCTGGGGCTTCATGGGCGGGTGAGGGTGAGCCTTGTGGAATGTGGCCTGGAGTGAGAGGCGGCCAGTGGGCGGGTTTTTCCCATGCCCGCACTCAGGGGCCAGGGAGTAGCACGTCGGTTGCATCCGTGACTCCAGCAGAGGCATCTGCTCTGCTGCGTGGGTGGGAACAAGCCCAGCGCCCCTCCCTGGTCCAGGGAGCCATGTTGGATGCCCCAGAAAAGGAAAGAAAGGACAAGACTTTATTCCTTGGCGTATTTCTTTTTCTTTTTTTCTTCCTCTTCAACAGTGTATATAATAGGTTTTGCTTTTAGAGTTTGAACTTTTGTTTGGGGATCTGGAGGAATGCAGAGATGAGGCTGTTTGCTCTTTCCCCTCCACAGGGGATCCTGCATTCGGGTACCTCCTTTCTTAGGGACCCAGGTGGAAGGGCTGGCATTGCCTCCCTGAGAATAGACAGTGCGCAGCCCCTGGATGAGATGAGCTCAAAGTCAGCAGGGGCCTAGTTGGTTTGCCACACCTGTCTGGTGGGACAGGGCAGGGGTACCACTCAAATTCAAAAGAAGCCACTTGAGGGCAGTAAAGGAAATGCCGGCGTGTGCTCAGCAGGCAGGGCACTCGTGGAGCTTGGTAGTGGGGGCCAAAGCCACTCTGTGGAAGCTGAGCAGGCTGGGGGTGGTTTACGAGGCGTTCATGTGTTCTGCCTCTGTGACCTTTCTAAGGGGGTGGTGGGTCTGTCCCTACCTACGGTTAGCCAGGCACGGGGCAGGGCTCCAGTCTCCAGTGCTGTTCTTGTGCGCATCAGCCACCAGGGCGCAGGAGGCTGGCTCGGTCTGCAGTTCTTCTGTTCTTGTGACTTAAATGGTACATTCCACACCATTTCTCTCACACTGGTTTCTCTCTCCCTCTACGTAGGTCCTGCCTAATCATTGGACACGGACTCTTAATAAAACGGTCTTCAGTTCCAGATTCCTTCCCAGCAAGCTATAGCTTAAGTCCATTTTCTTCCGTGAAAGGGACAGGACTCCATCAAGTTATGGAATTCCTCAGAGCCCTGGGCCTGTCCCCCGGGGTGGATTAGTCATGTCCAGCAGCACATGCCTAGTCCCGCCTTCGGGAAGGCTGCCTGCCTGGCCAGCAGCCCGGGCCTCCCCGTGTAAAGACTGCCTGGCTGTCCTGCCCAGCCTCCCTGGTCCTCTGGGGTCCTCTGGGTGGGTGGCATCTCCTGGAGGGTGATGACAGTCCCCCACACATGCATTCATGTGGTGCTGCTCTGTGTGCAAAGCCAGACCCCAACTATGTTTTCTCTCTTTGTCCCATCCCTCTTTTTCTGGGACTTTGGACCCTAACTACTTCCCTCCTGAACCTCGCAGTGACATTAGTCCAGGAGAGCTCTTGTTCAGTGTGCGGAAGAACACTCTGACCTCTAGAGCTGTCCCAGATAAGGAGTGGGAGCTTTAGAGGCAAGGCCTCTAGACCCTGGAAGGCTCAGTGAGGCTCTTCCCACAGCATGCTTCTCACTGATACCCTATAAGGCTCGAGCCACCGCTGACTCTGAACCTTTTGGAGTCTTTCCTCCTCCGTCTCCATTGTTCCCGTGCATTTCCAAAAGCTTAAGTTGCCTGGCGGGCATTTCCCCAGTTTCTTTGGCCTCCCTCTTCTCAAGTCACATAGGGAAAGTACCTCCTGGAACCAGGCTGCAGTGTGCAGGACCTGCCGGGCAGGCACTGGTGAAGGGCCTTGGGCCCATCATTCCCCAATCCCACCTAACCCCACCCACCTCCTCTAGTGGGGCGATTCTGGGCTGGTGGACCGGAGAGGGTGTCACAGACCCTCAGGGACTGCCCCATGGACACCTCTGATTGGTGTTAACAGTGTGAACATTTTCCCCGTCTTCAGTCACTTAGAATAACGACAGCCTCTGGGGTTGGGGCAGGCGAGGGTGGCCACATCATCCAAGCCCTCCCAGAGGCACTAATAGGCTTTTTTGCTCTAAAAATAAATACCGGCCCTTTTTTGGTCACAAATCCAGCATCTCAGCAGAAAACTGCCTGACGTGAAAAGTCCCCTAAGAAACTGCGTCTGCGTTTCAGGGGCTTTTCATTTTTTCTTCTTTTTTAAAGTGTAGATTGTGGGTGCTTCCTAAAGGCCTGCCTTCTTCTGGAACTGGAAGTGGGCTGTCGCCATGGGCAAGCCCTCGGGTGCCGGCTCCCCGCCCAATGTGGGAGCCCTGGCAGCTCTCCTCAGCTCCCTGGGCTTGAGCAGCTGTAACTGCCCCAGATTCGCTGTGGAAGCAGGGGCTAGCCCTGGCCTCACCAGAGCCTCCCGGGGCCTGCATTGATGCTCAGGAGTTCCTGGGCTGCTCTTGATCTTCTCTGGGCATCCAGCTTCCAGTCAAGCTCCGTTTGCCAAACAAACTATTCTGAGCTGCCCTTTGGCCTGCGCCTGTTGTGTTCCTGTTGCAGCCCCGCCTGGCTGAGATGGGAGCAGGCGGGAGAGCCTTCATGCCCAGATTCCCACAGGACAGTTGGGGAGCTGCTGGCATTGTCTTTCTGGGAAGATTGTGCTTTCTTGGACCAAATGGCAGCCTGGATTCCCAGTGTCAGGCCTGCATGCTGCCCCTGGCCCCCCCCCCCCCACTGCGCATGCACACACAGTGTACATGGGCCATAGCCACAGGCCAGCTCTCCTCCAGGGTCCTTTCAATCTCACTGTCCAGGGACCCTCTCCTTCTTGCCCATGGGGCTTCCATCTGGCAGAGAGCGCTCAGGGCTTGTTGAACTTGAAAGCACATTAGACTTAAGCTGTCACCTGTGCTTGGTGCCCCAGGAACAGCCAGAGAGGACAGTGCCCACTCACTTCTCCTTGTTGGCAGCCTCCTGTGCAGGAAGTGCCAGCCGGGCCTCAACGCACCAGCTGGCTTATGGGTCCTGAGGAGGAGCCGGAGGCGGCCGCTCAGTGCAGGCGGGGACTCCTCTCCTCTGCCCTGACCTTACCTTCCATCCTGCCTCCTTTATTGGAGTGGGGCTGGGGGGTGGGCGGAATCAGTGTTTTAATCGGATTTTTAAAAAACATTTTATTTCTTTGTACAATTACCATCCTATGTAAAGATGAAATTTGTGTTGAGTTGAAGATTGTCATGGAATAAAGATCACACCGTACTTGAGGCCATCTTCATGTAACCCTTTCTAGAGAGTTTTGTGTGGGGGTGTCTTGGGGCTGGTGTGTTGTGAAGCTGTGCACTTCCTGTCTTGTCTTTTACTGGTAACTCCAACACAAGGCTCAGACCATGTGGGCCAGATGGGGCTACCTCTACCACCAGCCCCTTTAGTCATCTGGTCCTGGGGGTCTGCCGTGTACCTCTCACCTTCTCTCCCCCACTTGTTAGTCCTGCCTTGCCTGGGGGCCCCAGCACTTGCAAGGGGCCCTGGAGACAAGTCCCCAGGATATTACCTGTGGCCTTTCCAAGGCAGCTGAGACATGCCCCCTGGAATCCCCACAGGCCCTGCTGCACATTATCCCTATATCTCCTCCTATGGGCCTCTGCTCACAGCCCACAGGCTGTGAGGTGTTAGAGTAGCTATCCCTCTTTTACAACTGAAAAAACAAGGTTTCTTCCAAGGCCACAAGACAATAGGCGAGCCCCAGCATGTCCTTCCCTTGCACACACACTTTCTCCCTCAACTCTGCATCTGGACACATCCCTGAGGCTTCTCCTAGTCAGACTTCACAGGGTGGCCCTGCTGCTTCCCACTACCTTCTGCCTCCTGCCCCAGGTCCCCTCCGAGGTATGCCTAGCATGCCCCTAGACACCATGGCTCCATCACCTCCTCACACCAGGATTAGTGCTGGGAGAGAAGCCGTGGCCTTTTCTTCCTGCTTCCCTAGTGTGCAGGGTCCCACTGGTCCTGTGGCCGCCAGCCTCTGCAGCCAGTGTTCCTCCCACTGCACCACAGCAGTCAGACTCCCTGTTGCCCTGACACTGCAAATCTACCCAAGCTTTCCCTTCTGGCATGTCTCACCCACAACAGTATCTCTCTCACCAGATGTCATACTCTGACCCAGAGCGTCCTGAGCCCTGTATGCAGGTTTGAGGTGGGGCCCCAGGTTCCCCCGTGTCCCCATTTGCAGCCCCTGGTCATTTGTACAAGGACGTGTGTCTGTAGCTGCTGAGGTCTGTGTCTGTGTCTTGTCTCGCGTGGAGTGGTGAGCTCTTACAGGGCACAAGGTCTTTCCCCATCCCTTTTGGTGTCTTGCTGCACTGAGGGCCACGAGCCTCACAGAAGCTTAGCGTGGCCCTCCACGAAGCAGATCCAAGTGGAAGGAGCCTCGATTTGGGCAAAGCATGTGTCCTCCAACACCAGCAGCAAGAGGCAGCACCCTGGCAAGGAGCTCAGGCGAAGCCAGGCAGTGCCATGAAGTGCTTCTCAGTGACAGGAATCCAAAAGGCGCCATATCATGGGCCCGGCCTCCAATCTGGTGGCTGGCGACTGTGTGACCTGCCAGCCCGTGAGCACTGGCCAGGGCTCATGTCCCCCACTGGGGCTTGTACACCATCCATGTTTGGTGAGGGGACATCCAGCTGGCAGAAGTCCCTTAGTGTAAATCTCTGGAGTGGGGACAGAGGTGGGCACGCTGGCTCTCGAGTACACCTCCTAGGGGCAGACATACCCTGGACCCATCCACCCCACTGTGGTGCCAAGCTGTCGGCCCACAGGAACAAGGGCACATGCCGCCTTCTGTCTGCAGCATGGTGACTGTGTCCCAAAGCAGGGACTTCTGAGGTCCATCTACCTCTTTAGTTGCTGGTCATTCCCAGGGGGCCAGCCTGCTCCTTTTTTTCTTCCCGGAGTGGGCTCTCTGCATTCTCCCTTGCCGATATGTTCCTCACCGTCCTTTGGCTCTCGCCCCAGCTGAGCCTCTCTGCTTCCCCTTTGAGAATGGAAAGGAGTGGGCCTCAGAGGGCCATGCAGTTGGAAGCCCCTGTGAAGCTGTTTTTTAGCCATGTGACCCTAGACAAGTCCCCTCCCTTCTCAGAGCCCCTCTTTTCTCAACTGTCAGATGAATGTGACCGTTGCAGCCATCACAAGTTGTTGGAAAACTGAGCAGGTTGCCGTCCAGGCCATGCACTCAGTCCCTATAGTAAGTGACTGACCCTTGAGTAGTGGGAGGCGTTGGGCAAGCTCTCAGCTTCCAGTGCGGCTGTGGTGATCTGAAGCTTGGCAGGGGAAGCTTTTTCAGGCACAGTCCCTGCTAGGAAAAGCAGCAGGCAAGTGGGTAGGTGATGCCTCGCATGTCTCTCACTCCCCCGTGATGACCAACTTATCCCGCTTCGAACCCGCTGCCCTCTCTCAGGGTCACTGGTCCTTCTCCTGAACGTGCCCTGTTTTTTCCTCTTTCTCCATCCAAGGCCAGCTCACTCACCTTCTCCCCCAGAGCCTCACTACCTTCTCTTTTCCTCTGCAGAGATGGCTCCGAAGTCAAAAAAGAAGGGGCACCCCGGGAGGGAGCAGAAGAAGGTACATGGGCTCAGGGGGCATCCTCCATTATGTGGGACATTGGGTCTGGCCCTGGCCAGTTCTGCCTGCCTGACATCAGCCTGTCTGTCTGTCTTTCTATCTGCAGCACCATCATCACCACCATCAGCAGATGCAGCAGGCCCCGGCTCCTGTGCCCCAGCAGCCGCCCCCGCCTCCCCAGCAGCCCCCACCGCCTCCACCTCCGCAGCAGCAACAGCAGCCGCCGCCCCCGCCTCCCCCACCCTCCATGCCTCAGCAGGCAGCCCCGGCGATGAAGTCCTCGCCCCCACCCTTCATTGCCACCCAGGTGCCCGTCCTGGAGCCCCAGCTCCCAGGCAGCGTCTTTGACCCCATCGGCCACTTCACCCAGCCCATCCTGCACCTGCCGCAGCCCGAGCTGCCCCCTCACCTGCCCCAGCCGCCTGAGCACAGCACTCCACCCCATCTCAACCAGCACGCGGTGGTCTCTCCTCCAGGTGAGCCGTGGCCCACCCCGGTGTGGGCTGAGACCCCTTCCTGTCTCGGTTCGCCTCAAGACAGGTCTTGCATGAAGTTATTAACACGTTGATTCAGAAGATTTTTGTTTTTGTTTTTTAAACACCTGAGACATTTGAGTAACAATCTAGATGATTTTGACTTATTTCTCCTGCTGAGCCAGGCGTCATGTTAGATGAGAAAAGCTGCGACCCCTCTGCAGCTTTTCTAATCGGGGTTGGGGGATACACTCATGCAATGGGATTCCTCCCGTGGAACCTGGACAGCACTCACCTGGGGGATATGGGGACAGGGCCACCTTCTTGGGGGCCTGGGCAATGGCCAGGCAAGTGGGGGACTAAGCTCTGCACTGAGGTCTGAAGGGCCATTGTAAGCATGGGAAGCAGGAGCTGGGGACACAGCA